>NC_029777.3:18819712-18830537 GCF_000817695.3 Arachis duranensis
ACAAAGATAATTTTAAGAGGAGGAAAATATATATTCAAACGTATATTTTTTTGTAAATATTAAAAATACTAATGGGGCCATTTTTTCCCACAAGAATCTACATGCATCCGTCCCTGTGACGTAGTAGATAATTTATTAATAATATTAGATTAAATAGATTTTAATATTATATTAAAAATTGATTGAGACTAAATCATTCCAAAAATTAACTTAAAAAATAAATTATTAACTTCAATTAATTCTAAGATGTATAAGAGCTTCTATATAGCCAAAAAAGATTTTGATTCTTATGATTGATCCTAAAAAATTTTAGTATAAAATAAATAAAAAATATCTACACAAAAATTTAAACCGCCACAAAAAGAGACCGTTAGGTATAGCAATTCATATATCTTTATCCAGTGGTTTAAGGTGATTTTATGATCTATACTATATATAATTCGAAAGTATATAATAATACCATTTATTATATGCATGCATGATGCATATGGCAGCTTATATATAACGTACCACACTCGGAACAACTTACATAAGGTCATGTTGCTTTATAATGGAGAAATATAATGAAGTATCAATGGGAAATATTTAATTTTGAATTAGTCCCACATTGTTTAGAATAGCAAATGGAGTGGGTGGCCTAGGCTATAAATATGAGGCTAAGTTCTCTATAATTTTTTGCACCAGTGGTGTACTGGGATACCGGTGTTAGAGAGAAAGAAGTCTATGTGTTGTAGCAATTTTCACATAGTGATAATCTCTGGTTGTCATTTGACAACGGCATTGGTTTTTTCTCCAGTTTCTTGGAGTTTCCACGTTAAATTCTTGTGTTGTGATTGTGTCTATTTTATTTCTCTGTCAAAGGTATTTTCTCAAGGGGGAATGGTGTCTTATTCCGAACAATGTGGTATCAGAGCTTCGATTCGGTGGGATTTATTCTTAGTATGCTCTGTGGTTGCAGCCTAGTCTGACCTTCCACATCAGAAAAGAATTTTGTCCTGTGGTTTGAGGTTGAGCTTTGGTTGTTGTTGTTGTTGCTGGAAGGCAGTGTGACAATGTGAGAGTGCAGTTTGGAAAGGTTCTGGCTAAGGAAAGACTTGGTATTTAAGTGTGTCCATTGTGACCCACCTCTCTTTCCTGGGGACCCTTCCTAGTGCACGGTCTACAGTTGAGTTATACTATTCCAGTATACGGTTGCAACAATGTCAGGATATTCAAGTGCTGTGAAGATATCCACAATTGCACACGGGCATTGGTTGGCGTTGAGATGCAAGGTGTGTGGCGGAGTTAGGTCGATGGCTGAAGAACTTCCAGTAAAAGCCAATTTGGAAGTTGCACCATGAATTTTCAGCAAGGTTTCGATCTGTACCAAGGCAAAATGCTTGGAGTGGTCTAATTCCAAGTGAGTATACTTTCATGGTGGAGTATGATAGTTCTCTGAACTATGATTGTCGGTATAGACAATGGCAGCAAAGAATTGTCGGTGTTGACAATGGAAGCTGAAGATGTGTGACTATTTCAATCAAGGTGGAGATTGTTAGGATTTGGTTGAATTAGTCCCACATTGCTTAGGATAGCAAATGGAGTGGGTGGCCTAGGCAATAAATATGAGGCTAAGTTCTCCATTATTTTTTGCACCAGTGGTGTACTGGGGTGCCGGTGTTAGAGAGAAAGAAGTCTATGTGTTGTAACAATTTTCACATAGTGATAATCTCTGGTTGTCATTTGACAACGGCCGTGGTTTTTTCTCCAGTTTCTTGGAGTTTCCACGTTAAATTCTTGTGTTGTGATTGTGTCTATTTTTTTTCTCTGTCAAAGGTGTTTTCTCAAGGAAGAATGGTGTCTTATTCCCAACAATATATGCGTTTGAAAACCTTCGAATTCACGCTAAATTAGTCACGTTTGATAACGAACCGATATGGACGCATACATAGAGATTTTATATATATATATATTATTCGAAGTTCCCACCTCCACCTGATGATGCTTTCAAGTTGATGTTGTTTTCATTTGATCTTAAATTCTGATTTTCTTGATCTTTTACAGCAAAAGAAAACAATTAAATCTTTCGATTGAATCTCTAAATTTTTTATCGTTTTTATTTTTCAAAATCAAGCATATACGTCTCTTAATTATTAAAAAATATTAAAGAAGGAATTGCAATGTTTTTATTTATTTCACTACTAACAAACAACTCATTAGTTACGGATTTTTCTGCAAATTTTAGTAAAAATTAGTAAATAATTTTATCTGTTGTGAATTTTAATTCACAATATATGAACTTGTGAATAACTGTTATTGCAAATTTTTTTACAAAAAATCTTTGATATTCACAAATAATTTCATAAAAAGTCAGACAATTTTATTGTTTGTTGTAAATTTAGCTATAAATTTTTTACATGTATTAAATTTGCAGTAAAATTTACAGATATATGTGGCAACAAATTCTACAAGTAATATACCTCTAACAAAATTTGTAGCTAATTTTTGTAACAAACTTTGTAGGTAACAAAATACGCAATAAAAAATCACAACTCACTTTTGTAAGAAGTTTTGCAAATAATCAATTTACAATAAAATTTATAACTAATTTTTGTAGCAAATTCAGCAAGTAACAAAGTTCACAACTAAATTTTGCAATGAATTTTACAGCTAATTTTTGTAACAAATTTCACAAGTAACAAAACTCGCAAGAAAAATTATAGCTAACTTTTGTAGTAAAATTTGTAGATAATTAAGCTGCAATAAAATTCGCAGCTAATATTTGCAACAAATTTCATAAATAAAAAATTCTACAATAAAAATTACAACAAATCTTTTGCAACAAATTTTGAGAATAATCAGCAACAAAATTCGCAGCTATTCTTTGCAGCTACATAATGTGTGAATAAAGCAAACTGAAATCAATAATGGTGATAAATTGGCAATATACGAAAATTGAAGAACAATATAAATAATGTACAAATATCATTTTTAACACATCTTATTACAATATTAATAACAAAGCTTTATCCAGTAAATGAAGTTAGCTACATAGATTAAACGATATTATTTCGTCCTATCATATTATATTTACAGTAAAATTATTTATACGTAGATATCCTTTTATCACTTATATATGGTCTTCTTCTACTATTTATCCCCTGTCTACTTTCTATCTCATCTACTCTTCTAATTGGATATTCTGATCTTTTTTTTATATGTCAAAATCACCTGAACGAGATTCCAGTATCTTCTCTATAATAGGCACTACGTACTCTAATTTTCTCTTTTATAATTTTATTTTTTATTTTGTCCATACGTGTGTGGTAGCTTATCCCAACATCTTCATTTCTATCACACTTAAATTATGTTTATTGTTACTCTTTGCCACCTATAACACTCTAGCACACAAAGCCTTAAACTATAGTCGTAAATTAGAGGTAGTGAGGCATTACGGCGTCTAAAATTAAACTATACATACATATATTCAAAGAATATCATACCTAGGAACCCGTGAAAAAAAGATAAACAAAATAGATAACCGTCATCACACTCGCAGCATATGAGATAAGAAAACGTCGATATACAAAAACAAAAGAGATATATATATAAGATCCATAAATAATATACATAAAGTATTAGTCTCAACCAGGCAAAAAAAATGCCGGCTAGAACATAATACGACCTAAAGTATACAAAATAGAATCTATTTTTTCAAAATAAAAACCTCTAAGAAGATTATACAATACAATATTCAAAAGCGGAGAAATGATACTACATAAAGCAAAATAAACTCCAAAAGATATCTTCTTTACTTCATTAAGAGTCCAACACACTCAACGAGGTGCGTCACGTCCTATATCTGAAAATCAACAAGTTCACAACTGGTGAAAACCCGAAGGTTCCTAGTAAGGTAATAGTTCCAAATAGAACCCATATAAAACTACATGAACCCACTATGCAATCCTAATCTTCAATGCCACAGGAATACAAGCCTAGGGTATTAATCTAGTCCAAAAAGGATAATTTCGTCTAAGTTAATTGTACTCTTTTTATTACTAGTTCAGTTAGCACTAAATAGTCATCCGTATCAATGTTTTCAGTCTCATAAGTCTTAATAATCTCATTAATCTCAGTAAATCTCAATAATTTCAATAGTCTCAAAGAATTATCCACAGTTTTATTATTCTCAAAGAATTATCAATAGTCTCATTAGTCTCAAATTCTTAATAGAAATTAAACAGAACATGACAACAAGTCAATCACAATAGAGTACAATTAGTTCAAGTAGTACAAGTAGCAGATAAGTGAACAAGTAGGCAAACCAAACAAATATGCACACCCAAACAATTGCAAACAAATGCATATGATACATGCCTGTTTTACTGGCCATGAGCTCATTTGTCGGTTATAATGCAAAATCCGATACACACTCAGTAGCTAACTCGAATATGGAACACCACAACACTGAGCAAGTGGGACCAAACCATAATCCTTGTATCTTATCGCTTAACCCGGAGTAAGTTAGACAAACATCAACCCTTGCGTCTTACCCAAGCGGGTGTTTACAATTCTCAACCCGGAGCAAGTGGAACAAACCATGACCCTTACATCTTACTCAGGTATTTTAAGTCTCAACCTGGAGCAAGTGGGACAAACCACCACCCTTGCATCTTACCCAAACAGGTGTTTAACCGCTTAACCTGGAACAAGTGGGATAAACCATAACCCTTGTATCTTACCCAGGTATCTCAAGTCTCAACGCGGAGCAAGTAGGACAAACCTCAACCCCTTGCATATTACTCAGGTGTTTCAAATCAATAATCCTTAACTTTAATCAATTTCACGCCTTATTAGATTCATTAACCTTGTTCATTCATTACCAATCAACCTCATTATTTCATGAGCAGAATAAAACCACCGTCCTCACCGCAAGCAGGACAAAACCACATTCCTACAACAAGTTTTTCTAGTTAACTAAGCATTTATCCGGGAAATAATCAATTTAATTTGTTGGACTTAACCACACTCTATCCAGAGTTTAAAAATAATTTATCAGACATCATACAGGTTTACAAGCTTGCCAGGAAACCCAAAAAGTCATAAAAACAGAGTTTTTCCAGAAAACAGGGTGTGTGCGCACTCATATACCTGTGCCTATGCATAAATCAAACTGTCCTTTTCGACGGGTGTGTGCGCACAGGCCTGTAAACTCACTCTGATGGGTGCGTACGCACAAGCTTGTGCCTACAATCAAATTTTCTGATTTTCTGCAAAATCTGAAATTTCAGTTTTCGACACCAATTTTTAAATGTTTATAACTTTTGTTACAAAATTTCATTTTCCTTCATTCTTAGACAGTTTTAAATCTCTCATCTCATCATGATCCTTAATTTAAGATAAATTTCATCGAATTCCAAACTCCGAGCGCCAAATTATGACTCTTTGATGTTGGACAAAATTAACTAATTTACCCAAAAATCTGCATAATACGTACTTTTACAATGTTTCAATTTATTTCATTCAATACTACCCCAAACCCATTTCTTGGAACCCCTTTTACACAATTATCAATCTCAATCCATTCCCTAACCAATAAAAGCCCAACAACTAATTCCATTCATCAAGAACCTAATCAACCAATTTTAATCATACAACATAACTCATTACAATTTTTCATTCATTACCACAATCACAACACATCAAATTTTCAACCAATTCTCATTATTTCCACAATAAATCACAATATTGCACTTACACACTTACCCTAACTTATCAAGTAAGAGATACCTCACCCTATTACGGCCTTTCAGTCCAATTTTCATATCAAATCTTAATAAACAATCAAATCACAAATATATATATAATGACAATTTTATATTCAGCTCAATTATACAATTATACCGATTTCTCAAATTCACACCATATCACAACCATTAGTTATTTATCAACTAACCATTTCAATCCTATTTTAGGGATATTTAACCTAGGTTTTCACATAACTTTACATAATGCCTACCCGAATCCAAAATCCGTACCTTAATAATGGCAGTTTTTTTCAACTCTTTGATTTTCTCTCTAGATAGGTCCAAACCTCAATTTGCCAATCAACGCCTCCACTAAGCGTTCCACAAGCGTTCAGTTCCGCAACAATCCTATGCCAAGCACTCAATCCACTCTAATAAATTCAATTTCACCAAAATCTCAACCTAGAGCTCGTATGAAATGGAGGTTTAAAGAAGAAAATGCTCACCTTACTTTATTCCATTCGAAACTTGGATGAAATTCAACTATAATACATGCTAGAGCTCCCCTATTGCGTCAAAATCATAAAATCTCAACACACATACTCAAAATGCGAATTGCAAGAAAAACCTAAAAATGGCTCAAGATTTTTGGGAGTACTCACCTTAAAATGGTATAGAATCAAAGATCAGGACAAGGTGGTCGTGTGGCCAAAAACGAGTCTTCGATTGGAGCTATGATTTAAAAGTTATGTGAATTTGAATGTGGCGATCGATGAATAGTGAAAGTTAAGACATCTCACTCTCCTTCTCTTCTCTCCACCGTGGCTTTCTCTCACAAATAAGGGTTGAGTGTGCTGAAATGTGGAGTGTGAATGGCTTATATAAGCTTTGGAATTGGCCTAACATGTGTCCGTTTGTAATTTTTTGTTCGTTGACCCTATCTTAGATCAAAATCTTTAGAATAAGTGCCCGATTTTTTTTATTCTAAATTCTTTTAATTTTTCGTCATATATACAATTTTAATTTTTTTTTACATCCAGTATCAGTCAAATTTAAATCGATATAATTAAAGTTAATGCCGATACATATTTTTTATAATTAATTATTTATTATTCATCTGGGTTTTACACTACCTAACACTCTATTTTCATATTCTTTAAATTTCAAAAGTACTTTTTCAGCACATCTTATTAGTATAAAAATAAATTATTCTTTTCTTTATTATTTTTGTTTTCATTCTATCTATCTATCCATCCACACTTAGTATTTAGAGACGGACCCACATACAAAGTTGTGGGACCATCTGCCCCATTAAATTATAGAAAAAATAATAAAAATATACATAAAAATATATAATGCCCATTGTATCATTATATTTGTGGCATGTTTAAATTTTTTATTTATGTATGATAAAAATTTATGTTCTTAAATATCAATACAATAAAAAAATTATATATAAATGTGTTAATTATACAAAACCAAACTTAAATTTTTAAATATAAATAATATTATTAGTATTTAGTAATTTTTTTAAAAGTTAATTGAGATAATATTATATATTATTTATTTATTTTTATTATTTTATTTAATTTATTTTTGGCTTTATATATAATAATTTTTTTTGTCATACAAACAGTTACATAAATATGATAGAATTTTAACTTTATACATAGCTATTAAATTTAATTTTTTTTAATTTTTCTGTTAATCTCTCTCACACAACTACAAAAACTTAGAAAAAATTAACATTGGTCCATTCAAATTATATTTTTAATAATTTTTAATTATTGAGCTATAATTATTTTTTATATTATATAAAAATTAATAAAATGTGATTCAATGAGTATAAAATATTTGACAAAAAATTAGTATTAGTAATAACTATATTAAAATATTTTTAAATTAACATATTTCTAATATGTTAATTAAATTATTGAAAATTTAATTAATATATTTTAAATTTTAAATATTTATTTTTAATTATTTTTTGTATTATTTTTGTCTCTACTACTAAATATTTTTGGTCCCTCACGGTTAGTATTTTAGGGTTGTCCATTTGACTCCTTTTGACCGGTAAATGAGTGAATCTTCCACTTCCGTCAACGAGTAAACTTAGAAACATGCATAATCTTAAAGCAAAACCAAAGTTCAATTATTGACTATTTTTAAGAATTTCAAAGGATATATAATCATACAATTTAAAGTTAGATGAAGACTAAACATACAAGGTATAGTAAGATATATCTTTTTCTTCTAATAAAATCGAGCTTTTTACACATACAACATTAACAAACAAACACAATATATAATCGAGCTTTAATTCTGCTAGCTTTTGCTTTTAGCAATAAACTTCCTATTAGATTAGGTTTCTTCCATCGTGAGATGGTGCGTGCTCCCTCTCCTTTATTTAAATCTTTAGTACTATAAAGAAAATAATACAGTAATGTATGTATGTTGACCACTTTATTGAGGAGGGGTCACTTAGACTTATTGTTTATTTTTTTAAAAGTAATAAGAGACAAACTAGGATTTGAAGCAGAATTTTATGCATGGAAAAAACATCACATGAATAGATTAGTTTCAGTACATGTAGGACAGATCCAAAATCAGCACCTCAAATCTCTTAGATCCCATTGCCATTTGATGGTTAAAAACTATTAGAAATATAATTATTTATGTATTTTTTTATCGGTTTAGATTTTTTAAAAAAATAATATTATAATATAATAAAATTTTGAGAGAAGTGATTTTATAATTAAAAAAAATAATATTTTTTTAAGTTAAGAGTGAGACTATTTTTAGTTGAGTATAAAAAGATTATATCGTTTAAATTAAATTATAATTCATTGGCAATGTTTTATTCTCTTACATACAAATAATTAATTATTCTTATATATATCACTATATATTTCATTAAAAACAATGCTAAGGAGATAATATTCTAAAATTACATTCTTTAATTTAATATTTATAATTTTATGTTTATAATATTTAAAATTATATATTTATTACTTCTATCTAATATCATAGATTTATTTTAAAAATAATTAATAAATATAAAATAAAATAACTTTAGATTAATTTAAATTAATTTTTATTATCTCTCAAACATTTTCCTTTCACTAATTACGTTAATGAGATGGATTTTTAGTTGTGAGTCTACCAAATAGATCGTTTAAAATAAACTAAAACCTGCGATAACAAAATCAAAAGGAATCGGAGAAATTGCATCAATTTGGATGAGTACTAATAATTCCTTAATAAGGTAGGGTCGATGATGAGTTAGATCATTCTTTTTATGTTATCCAAACTTGCTTCACACGTTCGATATGCCAAAGCAAGGCCAAACATGCATCCTTTATCGTTTTCTTGGTTTCTCCATTATTTGAATTGAGTCCACGTAATAATAATGACCCTGCTGCTATATGTTTTATGATGACACTGGAGAGAAAATTAATCAAAATTATCTTATTCTATTTAACATTTATAATTCTATATGCGTATTTATTATATTTAATATTATCTAATTATTCTATCAATAATTAAATAATATAACATTAATTATTTTATATTAATTTTCTATTATTTTTCAAATATATATGAAGTAATACTTAATTTAGTCTCTATATTTATACGTAAACTTTAGATTAATTCCTAAAATTTCAATTGTCTCTATTTAGCTTTTAAATTTTATAAATATTATTCACATTAGTCTCTCAAATAATTTTTTGGTATACAAATATTAATTGAGCGCTGATATAAATAGCCAAATGTCACATTAGAACTTGTAAAACGACGTCGTTTTAGTTTTAGAGTTCAAATAGCCCAAAAACAACGTAGTACTTTTTTTGAGAGAAAAAATTTAATAAATACCGATTACAATATTATTTTAGGATTATATAAGTGCAAAAACTAAAACGATGTTGTTTTACAGAATCTAATGTAATATTCAGTTATTCATATCAGCATTTTATTAATATTTGTGCATCAAAAACAATTTTAAAAACTAATATAAATTATATTCATAAATTTTAAAGACTAAATACAGACGATTAAAACTTCAAATACTAAAGTAAAACTCACCTAGAAATTGAGAAACCAAATTAAAAGTTATCTCAATATTTTTTAATATTTTTTTCATGGTGCTTCAGGATATTAGTAATAATATTTTCTGACTACAACTTGCAATCATTTCTGTCTCTCTGAAATTTAAAGAGGCATTATCTATGGATAATGATTATAAATATTATATTTTTATGTATATTATTTTATCAGAAAAGCTCTGCATACAAGCCCTATTGTATGCTTTACAAGTTTATTAACCAATAAACCCTCAAAACGCGCTGCAACCCTACGTTCAATACACGCGCTATATAACTACCAAATTTAAAAGATTTGTTTCCTTTCTTTGTTCTCCTTCTCGTTCTTCTTCTTCTGGTTCTTCTTCTTCTCGTTCTTTTTTCCTTATTTCTAGATTTGTTTCGTTCTTCTTCTTCTTCTCGTTCTTCTTCTTCTCGTTCTTCTCTCTTTTTAACTCCAGCTTCATTTTCTATCGATTTTTGTTTACTGAAATCAAAGTTTGGATTCGTTTTGAAGATAATGATTGATTCAACGTCAGATTCTCAGCTGAATCAGGGCGAAGTGGATTATGAATTTGAATCTAACGAAGTTCCTGAGGTTTGATTTACATACGTTTACTCTGAATTTTGTTGTAGTAATTTGTATAGCATTGTGTAGCTGAATAATTCGTGAACATTGACTGTGAGACTAACGCGTCAACATAAATCTGTGGATGGAATGTAATGTATTAGTTTTGATTGATTATCTGGAATTCATAGCAGACGCTCGGGTGTAGATCAGAACTTTTTTGGGTGTATTTGTTTCGGTAGTGTGGGTGTATTTACATTTATGGCTGTTTCTGTTATTTTAACTGAGTTGTTGTCGTTCGGGTGTATTATATCAGACATGATTGGGTGTGTTTTTAGTCTTTTGTGACGGTGTATTCTGCAGCATGTGTGTTTACAACTTATGGCTTTTATTGTCATTTTAGTTGAGTTGGTGCCGTTCGGGTGTATTATATTTGCAATAGTTGGGTGTAA
>NC_029777.3:18831502-18846466 GCF_000817695.3 Arachis duranensis
ATTCCAAGCAAATTAAACGGGTACAAGGGACATGCATAAATTGAACAAGAAATGAGCGAAGTTGTCTGGAACTCTCGTAGTAAAGACTCATTTGATAGGAATTGGAATGATTTTCTGCTGAATTTTGGTCTTGTGGACAACAAGTGGCTTTCAGGTAATGTTTGTTTAAAATCTGTAGCAGAGGTATAAATTGCATGTTTTTTCGGGTGTATTTATAGTCTGTGTTTGGGTGTATTCTGCAGATCTGTATGAAGACCGTCATTTATGGGTTCCTATCTATCTGGATCACCACTTCTGCGCAGGGATGAGAAGCACACAAAAGAGCGAGAGCATGCATTCATTTTTTAACAAGTTTATCACCCGGAACAGCTCGCTTATTCAGTTCGTCAAACAATACGATAATTGCCTCGGAAGCAGGGAGCAAGCAGAGAGAGAATCAGATGCTACAGATTTTCATACGATCATACCGTGTGCAACCAAATCCTCCATTGAAGCTCAGTTTCAAGATGTGTACACTCATCAAAAGTTTAGGGAAGTCCAAGCGCAATTCAGAGGAAAGGCGAATTGCATCACCAGATTAACGAATTCTGCTCTAGGCTATTCAGTATACGAAGTCGGAGAACAAGTTTCCAGCTCAATATTCAACAAGTTTGTGGTTACTTACGACTCAGTTGCAGCCGAGGTAAAATGCCAATACTTATTATTCGAGTCGAGAGGGATACTGTGCCGTCACACACTAAGCGTGTTAAGCTTTGAACAAGTAAGCCAAGTGTCACCTAGATATATACTAGAACGATGGAGTAAGAAGGTAAAGAGGCGACACACACACATCAAGAGCAGCCACGACGAGCCACTGATGGAGCCAAGAAACAAGAGGTTTGACCAATTGGTTTTTCGTTCGCAAAATATTTGTGAATTTGCATCCGAATCGGAGAAGCTGACTGCAATTCTGCATCGTGCGTACGATAACGTCATGGCTGATATGGAATCATTAAAAGCCAAAAGGAAGGGGACATTTTCTTTATCCCATGAAGACGCCAACTTGGAATCCGTTAACGAGCTTCAAAGCCCGCCAAGGATCCGAACAAGAGGACGTCCAAAAAATAGGCTAGGTTCAAAGTTGGACAAACAGATTGCAAATGCCACAAAGAAGAAGAAAACGAAAGTTTTAAGCGAAGTAAAAGTAATGTTCTTTAAATTTGTGGTGATTGAGTTTATTTTTCACATTAATAGTTTAGCTAATATGTGAGTGTTATATTCAGATAAACCTGTTTGATGCTGCATCAATGGTGCATTTAAATTCCAGCCAATATCAAGGACATGTTATAAATTATCAGTTTAGGGTACCAGCAGCAGGGGATAACTCTTTGGGTGTATAGTTTTACAGAATATGGGTGTAAAAACACTGTTTCTCTTGGGTGTATTTTTGTGAATTCACATTTTACATTTTAAGTGTTTAGGGTTCAGGGTTTTAGTCTCAAAGCATCATGGGGGGATAGATTTCAGGGTGTATATTCAACTTTATTTGGGTTTAAAAAATTGCAGGTTATGGGTGTATATTTGATTTGATGTTTTTCTTCATATTTTAGTACCTATAATTCATACATTTTGAATACAGCACAGACAGTTTAATAGCACAGACAATTTGGGTGTATATTTTAAGCAATCTTGGGTGTATATTAAACTCCCGTTGGGTGTAAAATTTATAATCTGTGTTTAGATCTGCCTTGATGTTTTCATTCATATTTAACCACCTGTAATACAGCTTTTGAATACAACATAGACAGTTTAATAGCACATATAGTTTAACTATGGAAAAAAATTTCATTGAATATAAGTTGTTTATAAATGGCAATTTTTACAGCATTTGTTCAATTTACAAACTAGCTAGCAGTTGGATTACTCATTTTCTATATCAATAGAATTTATCTGACAAAACGGACTCAATAATACAGAGGATGGCTTCGACAGTCTTATTGCGTTACTCGCTCTAATTGCTTCATCTCTCTCTTTACTCATTTCATTGAATAGTATCCGCGAAGCATACTCCACTCTATAGTGGTCCACCTCGTCCTACAATTAAAAAGTATATTTTGTTTAAACAGCAATATTAATTCAGTAAAGTAATACAGCGTTATATAGTTCTAAAGACAGTTACCTGTTTCCAATTATCCCATTCATACTTCCCCCTTTTAATGTTTTCCGGCTCAATTAACTCAAGCCACTTCATAACGTAGATAGCGCAGTCATATCTGAAAATGAAGAAAATAAATTACAAATCTCATTTAGGAAAGTTTAATATTCAGAGTCACAAATTTATACGTTGATTTTTGGCATGATATATTAACGTATGATGCTTTAATTTCCTTCTCCTTCTCGCCTTTCTTCAGAGGTTTCCCGCCGGCATATGCTCTCATTCTTGAAATTACATATCGCTTAAATACCAAAACAAATCAGTAATATACCCGAATGAAATACACCCAAATGAATGCAAACAATCATTATTTAGAACATACTAAAGATATAAAATACACCCAAATGAATGCACTAGATACAACCAACTGAATAAACAACATACACCCAACATGATCAACAAAATACACCTAAATGGTTCCACAAAATACACCCAAAGGAGAACACAGAGCCAACTTACAGTGAATTTATTAAGCTGCTTTCTCTTATCGCTTGGAGCTTTCTTGTGTAGCGGGTCAAGTATATGAAATCTCCGCTTTCTTGTATCAATCACCCATAACCACCAATGGTCCGAGTAGCAAACAGGTGCAAAAATCTGAAGGATTGCCATATTTCAACAGTGTGTTATTTTATTTGGCATATAAGTAAAGAACGGTACTAACAAATTTTACAAATGAAAACTTACATATAGATGCGAAGTTAATTTTTTTGCATCTATGAAGGGAATAAAACTTGGGTAGTCTTCCACCCTGAATTTTTTATTGGTTTTAGGTGATATGAATTTCCCGTTTGAGTGCTTCGAAATGGCCATGTTCTGCAACAATTGTGAAACAACAAATATAATACTGAAAATACACCCAAGTGAATACTATAAATACACCCAAATGACTACACAATTTACACCCAATTGAACTTAAAAAATACACCAAAATGAATACAGAAAATACACCCAAAATGCGTAGAAGTAACACTTACCACAATATCGGGGGAGAGATAGTATACTTGTTCTTGAAACCTTTTATCATTTGTCTGGTTGAGGATGAGGCACATGGCAGATACAATCTAGAAATATATGCCGAAATCAATTTATATTAATAAACATTGCAGTAAACTTTGGTGTAAAAACATTAATGTTATTCTAATATTACCTCAGCTTCTATATAAGTTGCTGCCTGGAGTGATGCAATGTGCATTTTTGTCAAAATGTATTTATCTTGGGCCATCAGAGTGCACAGGTTCTTATACTCGTTAGTTGTGCCATCTGCGTATGTCTTCACTCGCGTCCTCCAGATGTAGCACTTCTGTTTCATATCATCCGTATTTTGATTTATTCCCGCAGGAGTTTCAAACTTCCCATAACTTTCTCCCCCAGTCTCTCTTTGAATTTGTGGACTTTTACTTTCTTCTTTTGCTGCACTTCTTGCTATTTTTCTACCAAATTCTCTAATTGTTCTAGCAAATTTGCAGCTTCTGGAGATTTTGCCCTTTCTGCCTCCTGTGTTGACGCTCCCTCCTGCGTTGATGCTTCTTCTTGTCTTGAATCAGTGAGGCCAAGGCTGAATGATGGCATCTGATCTGTTCTAGGAACATACGATGTTGTCCGTGCCATCATCAATAGGGAAGCAGCGTCTTCTGCGGCTGGATAACTGCGTCATCATGTATAATGTATTATAAGAATAAGAATATACGAATGATAAGCAAATATTGATTTCAGTCTGATGAACTTACATTTTAGTTAGAGCTGGGGGAAGCGTGGGTGTGCTTTCTTCAAGTTGTTGGGGGGTTCAGGAGTGCTGCACAGTTACACACAAATTAATCATGGCGTAAAAAAAAAGTATTCAGGAACAATATACACCCAAACTGTTACCAAATATACACCCGAACTGTAACCCAATATACACCCAAACTCTAAACAAATAATACTATTTCTCATGTTTTTGTAGTTCCTTCAATTTGTAGCAGAGGAGTTGGTTCAAAATCTATCTCAGGTGTTTCTTCAAATTCCGACACAGTGGTTGTTTGGGACACTGGCACAAAAACTTGAATCAGAACTCTAAACAAGAAGAAAAATGAAAGGTTAACAACGCCTTTGAAAATAATAAGGTTATAAGGTTGAAATATTCTTGAAAAACTCACATTGCAAGTGCTTCCAACGGTGTCTGTTCCCTTAGAACCATCATATTCGAATCAGCCGGCTCACTGGCTGACTGTTGAACCGGACTCAACCTAAAATACACCCAAAGAAAGTCAATAAATACACCCGAACAATTCAAAAAGAAGACAGGCTTGTTTTTTGAGAACTTACATACTTGCAGTTTTTGCTTTTTTTTCCTTCCTTTTTTTTCTCGAATAAAATAATAAAGGGCTTTTTTTTAAAAAAATATATACAGAATTAGAAGTAGAAGGTAATAGAAAAACAAAAGTAACGGTTATTTGAAAGAGAAATTACATGCTCTCTGCTGGCTTGTTTACACTACTTTGTTCTGTGCGTCCTTGAGAGGAAGGATCATCACTTCCCAAGTTCACATCCGGTATTCTAAACAGATTTCATGTTATTCAGACAAAATATGATATAGGTATAAAATAGACCCAAATGAATGCACAAGATACAACCAACTGAATGGACAATATACACCCAACACAACAAACGAAATACACCCAATTTAATAAACAACATACACCCAACTTGATCAACAAAATACACCCAAATCATGATAACAAGATTTTATTAAATAAAGCTTCTTATGTTTGAGAGGAGACATAGCGACCTTCTGTTGATCGCAGGTCAGCTTCGTTCTGCCTGCGAAACAAGAAACAGTTATTAGCGAAGAAAACACACTAAATTCTGAAATATACACCCCAACAAGACATACCCTTCTGCAGCAGATTTTTCATCGATTCCCCTTAACAATTCATCTAGATCTTCACTTCTTATTTCATATCTCTCACTATATTCATAAAAGAAGATGTTAACAAAAATAATTATGATGATAGACGGTAATATAGCTTACGAGGTACTGTACCCATCATAGTATTGATCTTCTTCAGGAGATGAATGCTCAACAACAACCTTTTTCTTTTTGGATTGTGTTCTGGGTGGAAAAAATAAGTATTAATCAGAAATAAAAAATTAATTTTATCACAGAATATTATCCAAAGAAGTGCTTACTTTTTTGGTGTTCTTTGTGTCTTTTTCTTTTTCTTTTGCTTCTCCACCGGTGATGATTCTTCGCTTCTATAAGTTAATAAGAGACACTTCAGTTAATACACAAAATCTTTATAATGAGGCCAAAAGAAAGGAGTAATAATTTCAGAACATTACTCATCAGTTGATTCAGATTCTGAATTCTCTTGACTCTTCTTTCTTTTTATGGAGTCCATTTTGGAAGGCAAACAATCATTATTTAGAACATACTAAAGATATAAAATACACCCAAATGAATGCACAAGATACAACCAACTGAATCGACAATATACACCCAACTTAATAAACAACATATACCCAACTTGATAAACAAAATACACCCAAATGGTACTTACTTTTTTCCTTTTTTGCTGGGTTATTTTTTTGGTGAATCTTCTGAGTCTTCTTGAGTCTTAGACTCAGAGGTAGAACTATCACTGTCAGTTATTTCTGTCTCCGAAGACGATGTTGAACTCGCCTTCCTTTTTTTGTTTTTTTATTTCTTGTTTTTATTTCTTTTTTCTCTTTTCTTTTCATTTTTTCTCTTGTTTCCACCATCTTTACAATGTCCTGAAACATTAGATATTTTAGTTAGCAGCATTCAGGTAAATAAAATACACCCAACATATAATGTTCACTTACCGAAATTTCTTCTGTTTTTGCACTCATTCTTTCGACCAACTCCTCCTTACTCCAATTGGCAATCCAGAGTTTTGGCTGTCTTTCAGCCCTCTTCTTGCCTTTGTTTTTAGAAAGATGAAAGTAAATTATCATCAGGGCAAAGAGGCAGCCATCAATTGCCTTCTTCTTTTTCTCCTTGTAGTCGGTTATGCCCTTGACGATAAAGGTCAAAACATGCCCCCCCCAGTTTCGCTCAGTTATTCTGTCCATCTCAAAAATTGGGGCCAGGTGCACAGGCGAGATTTTGTTTATTGTCGTTGGTAAAAGGAACGCCATCTGTATATAGAGGATGAAAATCCTCTTGAACATTAGGCATTCCTCTTCGTTACCAACGCCAATATCCATCATCTCATCTGTAAGACTTTTGAGGGTCTTACCCTGGAATCTTCTAAAAATTACTTTGTCATCCTCAAAAAGTTTCTTATAATCGACTTTCTGAGGAAATAGATCTCCTACAAAAAGGAAAACAACAAAGTATCAAAGTCGGTTCAAATACACCCAAGCATCAACTTAAATACACCCAAGCATCAGTTAATATACACCTATAGTTTTTAGCGAGTTACCTGTTGCATTGATGCCAAGCGCATCATCTATTTTTCTTGGTGTTATTTTAAAAGAATCGTATCCCGTTTCCAGTCTGTTCTCCCCTAGTTTGAAGTTGTTAGCCAGCTCCCTTAACACTTGGTGATGCACCCTTAGTGGTGGGATGTGTATCAAGCCACCGAATCCCAAATCCCTCACAACTGTTTTTTTTCCTCACTCATGTTTCTGAATTTATCACTTAAGAGATGTGTTGCACACTTAAGGTCTTTTGTTTTCTGTAAACAAAAATAAAATTATAGTCAGATATAATTCTATTATATAAAACTGATTTCATGTAAGACATATATTTGTTCTTACATTTCTTCCAAGTTGGTTTCTCACTGCCATTTTCTCTAAAATGAAAAATACACCCAAAGATATCAGTAAGATACACCCATATATATGAGTCAGATACACCCATTGATAACAGTAAGATACACCCATATATATGATTCAGATACACCCATATATATCAGTCAGATACACCCATAGATATGAATCAGATACAACCATATATATCAGTCAGGTGTCACTCAAACATGCATCAATATCAAGCAACATTACAAGGTTAACCAATATACACCCAACAAATTACTCCATATACACCCATAGATATGATTCAGATACACCCATATATATCAGTTCAGAAATATACACCTAACATTTTATGCCATATACACCCAACAAATTACTGTATATATACCCACCAAACTACGGAATATACCCCCAAAAATCAGTTACCAGAAGAACTAGAACAACAAGAACAGTAACACCTACAAGAACGAAGAAGAACAGTGTAACATAGAAGCAAGAATAATAGTAAAACCTAGAACATTAAAAACTGTAAAATGAGACGTAGAGCAAAAAGAACAGTAAAAACTAGAAGAACGTAGAAGAACAGTAAAACCTAGTTCGAAATTTGGAAAATATACAGGAATGGTAATGTAACGTACCTTGAGTATTATAGTTTTGTTTACTCTGGAGATTCTTGATCGAGAGTTTTATAGTGTGTTAATGGAGTTTTCGAATGTTAGCGACGAGTTGTATATCTTGAGTTTCGAATGTTGCTCGAAAATGGAAGGGTTGCGTTTTCTCTGAATGGCTTTGAGAAGTGGAAGAAGTGGAAGAGTCTTCCATTAAGGGGCGGTTTACGTGAAGAGAAGCATAACCGTTTGAGTGGGAACGCGTGATGTTACGCTCCATTCAATATCTTTACTGCGCGTGTGGAATGTTTGTGGGTTGGGAGCTTGTAACACTTGTAAGGCCTTATTGCTTGTATGCGTAGCAAGCCCCTTATTTTATATCTTTTAATAAAATAATTAGTCATACTAAAATAATTAAATTTATTGTAGCTGAATAATCAATGTCTTTTTTACAATGGCATAATAAAAAAATTAGGTTAAATCATTCTAATAATCTTTATAACTTTTTTAAATTTATAATTGAATCTTAACAAAGTAAAAATTTTTATTTAAGTATTTAACCAATTTTAAATTTTAAGTAAATTTTTTTCAACAGTAAATATTACAAAAATATTTTCATCCATCTCACACTACTAACAAATATACCTTAGCATATTTCAATAAGTTAAATATTTTTAGAACGACAAAAATGTAATTATAAATTTAAAATTAGTGTAGAGGAACCTAATTAAAAATTTTTAAAATATAGAGACTCCATTATAAATTTAACAAAATTATAAATACTAATAGAGTAATTTAATCAAATTTTTGTGACCACTAAATATATATTTCTATTATATAGTGAATGATTTATGACTAATTTTTAGTGTATATATAATGTGATTAAATAATAGTAATAATAATAATCTTAAATATTATTAAATATCAAATCTTTGTTCAATTATCGGAAAGAAATGAAAAGGACCTTAATAATATTTCCCCCCCTGCTTTGGCTTTTAAAAAGCATTCATGATTTATTAGTATTTGTCTAACTATAACTGTCTTTTCCCTTTTCTCGTTTTCTGGCATGCAATGCAGGGAACAAATATTAAAACCGGACCCTTTAATTTGTTGAGTAAGACTCCGTTGATGGCATTGACAAGCACATACACAATACCATTTATTAATGCCTGAAATTGGAGGCAAATCAACACACACAAGACCAGAGCAGTAATTGTTTTTTACACAATGAGTGGGGGCACAAACCCACTTACACTAAAAAAAAAAATGCACAGAAAAAAGGTATGGTAGGTGAATGAATATATGAAAGTGGATTTGAAACTGATGAGTTTGGAAAAAAGATTTTATTATTTATTGTGATGACAAATATTTAATTTATTTATTAAGAATTAATTTTAATTTGTGATTTGATTGAATAATGTACTATAAAGTTTTAGGATCATTAATGATGTTAATTTGGTTATATTTAGAAAGAATCAATCAATAAGAGTAAGATATGAAGAGAATATAGAAAGATTTATTGCTGTTAAATAGAAAAAGAAAAGTATCATGACATCTATGTGAATTAATGGACAACAACGGCTAGTGAATCATAGAGCTTTGGTTTTATTATAAGAAGAAGATGAGCCTTTAGGAAAATTCAAGGAGAAAATTTAGAAATGATAGACTATACATTGAGCGTCTTTCTTCTTCATTTTGATTTTTTTTTTATATATTCAGTTTTGTTTTGAGTCTTCCTAGTGAATAGAAAAAGGTTTATGATTCTTAAATCTTAGAGATTATATGAAAAAGCTTATAAGTGAAAATTTATAAACTAGAAAAAAAAAGTCAACACTATTTTAGATTAAGTTTGTCTTAGTTTTTGTTTGGTTTGACGATTTAGTTTGGTTTTAGCGTTTGTTTATAAAGTATGAAATTACTACTTCATTTATTTTGGCATAGAACCGATTTGGTTCATTTATGTTTGTCTTTGTTTTGATCTTGATATTAGTGATTGTAATTTTTAAATGATATAATAAAATTTTGTTATTATTGTAGTGGAAATTAGACATAAATCTCATTGTACTTTAATTTGAGATTGAATTAGGATACGGGCCTGCTACACATACAAGTTTACAAGCTTATAAGTTGGCCCAACCCAAATAGAACTCACGCGCATGAAGAGAGATAACATGGCGCGTCAAAATCACGCGCTCAACACTCAAACGGTTACGTATAGCAGACTCTTCCACTTCTTCCACTTCTTCCACTTCTCAAAGCGCTTTGAAAACGAGGAAACCCTCCCATTTTCGAGCAAAAATCAAAGTTCAAAATATACAAATCGTTGTTCGAAACCTCCATCAAAACACCATCAAACTCTCCGTGAAGAATCTGAAGAGAAAACAAAGCAACAATACTCAACGTAAGTTCATTAAGATTCCTGTATATTTTACTTTTCTTCTACGTCGTTCTTCTAGGGTTTACTATTATTCTTGCTTCTTTGTTACACTGTTCTAAGTTCTACGTCGTTCTTCTAAGTTCTACGTCGTTCTACGTTGTTGTTCTAAGTTCTCCTGCTATTGTTGTTGATTTTTGGGGGTTTATTCCGTAGATTGGGGGGTGTATACTGCTTAACCTTGTAATGTTGAGTGATATCTGACTAATATCTATATGGATGTATCTGAATAATATCTATGGGTGTATCTCACTGTTATCAATGGGTGTATCTTGCTGATATCTTTGGGTGTATCTGACTCATATATACGGGTGTATCTTACTGTTATCAATGTGTGTATCTGACTCATATATATGGGTGTATCTTACTGATATCTTTGGGTGTATTTTTTGTTTCAGAGAAAATGGCAGCAAGAAACCAAACAAAAGACCTTAAGTGTGCCACACATCTCCTGAGTGATAAGTTCAGAAACATGACTGAGGAGAAGAAGGCAATTGTGAGGGATCTCAGATTCGGTGGGTTGATGCACATCCCACCACTAAGGGTGGATCACCAATTCTTAAGGGAGCTGGCAAACAACTTCAAACTTGGGGAGAACAGACTGAAGACAGGATATGGTTCTTTCCAAATAACACCAAAAAAAATAGGTCATGCGCTTGGCATCAATGCAACAGGTAACTAGCTTAAAATTATAGGTGTATATTAAGTTGTTGCTTGGGTGTATTTGAACCGACTTGGATACTTTGTTGTCTTCCTTTTTGTAGGAGATCTATTTCCTGAGAAAGTTGAGTATAAGAAACTTTCTGATGATGACAAAATATTTTATAGAAGATTCCAGGGTAAGACCCTCAAAAGTCTTACCGATGAAATGATGGAAATCGGCGTTGGCAACGAAAAGGAACGCCTGATGTTCAAGAAGATATTCATCCTCTACATACAGATGGCGTTCCTTTTGCCAACGACGATAAACAAAATATCGCCTGTGCACCTGGCCCCAATTTTTAAGATGGACGGCATATCGGAGAGAAACTGGGGGGCATGTTTTGACCTTCATGGTCAAGGGCATCACAGACTACTAGGAGAAGAAGAAGAAGGCAATTAATAGCTGCCTCTTCGCCCTGATGATAATCTACTTTCATCTTTCAAAAAACAAAGGAAAGAACAGGACTGAAAGACCACCAAAGCCCTGGATTGCCAACTGGACTAAGGAGCAGTTGGTGGAAAGAATGACTGCAGAAAGAGAGGAAATTTTGGTAAGTAAACATAATAAGTTGGGTGTATTTTATTTACCTGAATGCTGCTAACTAAAATATCTCATGTTTCAGGGGATTGTGAAGATGGCAGAGACAAGAGAAAAAATGAAAAAAAAAAAGAAAAAAAAGAAAAAAATAAGAAATAAAAAAAAACAAAAAAAGGAAGGGAGTCTAACATCGTCTTCGGAGACAGAAACTACTGACAGTGACACTTCTACCTCTGAGTCTGAGGCTCAAGAAGACTCAGAGGATTCAGGAAGAAAACACCCCAGCAAAAAGGGGAAAAAGTAAGTACCATATTTAGGTGTAATTTCTTTTTCGAGTTGGGTGTATTTTGTTTGATCATGTTGGGTGTATGTAGTTTATTAAGCAGGGTGTGTTTCGTTTGCTGCGTTGGGTGTATATTGTATATTCAGTTGGGTGTATCTCGTGAATTCATTTGGGTGTATTTTTAGTATGTTCTAAATGATGATTGTTTGCCTTCCAGAATGGACTCCAGAAAAAGAAAGTAGAGGCAAGAGGAGTCAGATTCTGATTCAGAATCTGAATTTGAACCAAGTGATGAGTAATGTCCTGAAATTAATACTCCTTTCTTTTGGCTTCATTATAAAGATTTCGTGTATTAACTGAAGTGTCTATTATTAACTTATAGGAGCGAAGAATCATCAACTGCGGAGAAGGAGAAGAAAAAGAAAAAAATAAAAAACAACACCAAAAAAGTAAGCACTTCTTTGGATAATATTCTGTGATAAAATTAATTTTTTATTTCTGATTGGTACTCTTTTTTTTCCACCCAGAACACAACAAAAAAAGAAAAAAGTTGTTGTGGAGGATTCACCTCCTGAAGAAGATCAATACTTTGACGGGTATAGTACCTCGTAAGCTATATTACGGTCTATCATCGTAATTATTTTTTTTAACATCTTATTTTATGAATGTAGTGAGAGATATGAAATATCAAGTGACGAACTCGATGAATGGCTAAGGGAAAACGTTGATAAATCTGCTGCAGAGGGGTATGTCTTGCTGGGTTGTGTATTTGAGATTTTGGTGTGTTTTGTTTGCTAATAATTGTATCTTGTTTCGCAGGGAGAACCAAGCTGACCTGCGATCGACAGAAGGTCGCTATGTGTCCTTGAAACGTAAGAAGCTTTATTATTTAATAAAATCTTGTTATTATTTAAGATTTGGATGTATTTTGTGGAACCATTTGGGTGTATTTTGTGGATCAAGTTGGGTGTATGTTGTTTACTAAGTTGGGATATTTCGTTTGTTTTGTTGGGTGTATATTGTCCATTCGGTTGGTTGTATCTTGTGTATTCATTTGGGTGTATTTTATACCTGTATCTTATTTTGTCTGAATAACATGAAATCTGTTTAGACTACCGGCTGTGAACTTGGGAAGTGATGATCCTTCCTCTCAAGGACGCACAGAACATAGTAGTGTAAACCAGCCGTCACAGATCATGTAATTTTTCTTTCAAATAACCGTTACTTTTGTTCTTCTATTACCTTCTACTTCTAATTCTGTATATATTTTTTTTAGAAAAAACAGCCCTTTATTATTTTATTCAAGAAAAAAAAGGCAGCAAAAAAAAGCAAAAATTGCAAGTATGTAAGTTCTCAAAAAACAAAGCCTGTCTTCTTTTTGAATTGTTCGGGTGTATTTTTTGACCTTCTTTGGGTGTATTTTAAGTTGAGTCCGACTGATTCGAATATGATGGTTGTGAGGGAACAAACACCATCGGAAGCGCTTGCAATGTGAGTTTTCCAAGAATATTTCAACCTTATAACCTTATTATTTTCAAATACGTTGTTAACCTTTCATTTTTCTTCTTGTTTAGAGTCCCGATCCAGGTTTTTGTGCCGGCATCCCAAACAACCACTGAGACAGATTTTGAACCAACCCATATGCTACGGATTGAAGGGACTACAGAAACGTAAGAAATAGTATTGGGTGTATATTTGTTTAGAGTTTGGGTGTATATTTGCTAACAGTTTGGGTGTATATTGTTCCTGATCAATTTTTTTTTACGCCATGATTAATTTTGTGTAACTGTGCAGCACTCCTGAACCCCCCAAACAACTTCAAGAAACCACACCCACGCTTCCCCCAGCTCCAACTAAAATGTAAGTTCATCAGACTAAAATCAATCTTTGCTTATCATCCGTATATTCTTATTCTTACTCTTATTCTTATAAATCATGACGCAGTCATCCAGCCGCAAAAGATGCTGCTGCCCTGTTGATGATGGCACGGACAACAACCTGTGTTCCTAAAACAGATCCAGGGATGCCATCATTCAGCATTGGATTGACTGATTCAAGCCAGAAGGGGGCGTCAACACAGGAGACAGAAAGGAAAAAATCACCAGAAACTGCAAATTTGCTAGAACAATTAGACAATTTGGTCCAAAAAATAGCAAGCAGTGCAGCGAAGGGAAAAAACGAAAGTCCACAAATTCAGAGGGAGACTAGGGGAGAAAGTTCTGGAAAGTTTGAAACTCCTAGGGGAATAAATCAAATTCCAGATGATATGAAACAAAAGTGCTACATCTGGGGGACAAGACTGAAGGAAGACGCAGATGGCAATACTAACGAGTATGAGGAGATGTGCACTCTGATTGGCCAAGGAGAATACATTTTGATGAGAATGCACCTTGCATCCCTCCAGGCAAAAAGTGATATAGAATCTCAGGTAATATTAGAATAACATTAATGTTTTTAAACCAAAGTCAACTGCAATGTTTATTAATGTAAGTTTGATTTCGGCATATATTTCTAGATTGTATCTGCCATCTGCCTTATCCTCAACCGGAAAAATGAAAAGAGGTTTCAGGAACAAATATACTGTCTCCCCCCGATATTGTGCTAAGTGTTACTTCTACGAAATTTGGGCGTATTTTCTGTATTGATTTGGGTGTATTTTTTAGGTTCGATTGGGTGTAAGTTGTGTATTTTCAGAATTTCATTTCTTGTTTCGCAATTCTTGCAGAGCATGGCACTTTCGGATCACCCAAAGGGGGAATTCATATCACCGAAAACGAAAAAGGAATTCAGGGTGGAAGCCTACCCGAGTTTCATTCCCTTCATAGATAGAAAAAAATTAACTTCGCATCCATATGTAAGTTTTTGTTTGCTAAATTTGTTAGTACGCTTATTTACTTATTTTCGTTTGCTAAATTTGTTAGTTCGCTTATTTACTTATATTCCAAATAAAATAACACACTGTTGAAATGTGGCAATCCTTCAGATTTTTGCTCCTGTTTGCCACTCGGGACATTGGTGGTTATGGCTGATAAATACAACAAAGCGGAAATGTCAAATACTTGACCCGCTACACAAAAAAGCTCCAAGCGATGAGAGAAAGAACATTAATAAATTCACTGTAAGTTGCCTCTGTCTTCTTTACTTTAATAGATAGGTCTATTTCGTTAGTTGTGTTGGGTGTATATTGTCCATTCAGTTGGGTGTATCTTGTCCATTCATTCGGGTGTATTACTGATTTGTTTTGGTATTTAAGGGATATGTATTTTCAAGATTGATAACATATGCCGGCGGGGAACCTCTGGCGAAAGGGGAGAACGAGAAGAAAATTAAAGCATCATATGTTAAAATATCAGGCCAAAAAATAAGGTATAAATTTGTGACTCTGAATATTAAACTTTCTTAAATGAGATTTGTAATTTATTTTCTTCGTTTTCAGCTATGACT
>NC_029777.3:18846620-18849827 GCF_000817695.3 Arachis duranensis
CTTTACTGAATTAATATTGCTGTTTAAACAGAATATACTTTTTAATTGTAGGAGGAGGTGGACCACTATAGAGTGGAGTATGCTACCCGGATACTATTCAGTGAGATGAATAAACAGAGAGATCGGACAATTAGAGAGAGTAGTGCTATATGGCTGTCGAAGCCATCCTCTGTATTATTACGTCCGTTTTGTCAGATTAATTCTGCTGATATAGAAACTGGGTAATCCAACTGCTGTGTAGTTTGTAAATTGAACAAATGATGTAAATGTTTGCCATTTATCAACAACTTCTATTCCATGTATATTTTTTCCCATAGTTAAACTATCTGTGCTGGTAAACTGTCTGTGATGTATTCAAAAGCTGTATTACAGGTGCTAAAATATGAAGCAAAAAATCAAGGCATATATAAACGTAAATTATAAACTGTTACACCCAACGCAAGTCTACTAATACACCCAAGATTGCATAAAATATACACCAAACTGTCTGTGCTGTATTCAAAATGTATGAATTACATCTACTAAAATATGAAGAAAAACATCAAATGAAATATACGCCCATAACCTGCGAATTTTTACAGCTTTTGTTCTATATGTATCTATATATGTGTCTATATGTAAATTGTGAATTAACAAAAATACACCCAAAAAGAACAGTGCTTTTACACCCATATTCTATAAAACTATACATCCAAAGAGTTATCCCCTGCTGTTGGTACCCTGAACTGATTATTCATAACGTGTCCTTGATATTGGCTGGAATTTGAATGCGCCGCTGATGCAGCATCAAACAGGTTTATCTGAATATAACACTCCCGCATTAGCTAAACTATTAACGAGAAAAATAAACTCAATCGCCACAAATTTAAAGAACATTACTTTTACCTCGCTTAAAACTTTGGTCTTCTTCTTCTTTGTGGCATTTGCAATCTGTTTCTCCAGCTTTGAACCTAGCCTATTTTTTGGACGTCCTCTTGTTCGAATCCTTGGCGGGCTTTGAAGCTCGTTAACGGATTCCAAGTTGGCGTCTTCGTGGGATAAAGAAGATTTCCCCTTCCTTTTGGCTTTTAATGCTTCCATCTCGGCCATGACGTTATCGTACGCACGGTGCAGAATTGCAGTCAGCTCCTCCGATTCGGAGGCAAATTCGCAAATATTTTGCGAATGAAAAACCAATTGGTCGAACCTCTTGCTTCTTGGCTCCATTAGTGGCTCGTCGTTGCTGCTCTTGATGTGTGTGTGTCGCCTCTTTACCTTCTTGCTCCATCGTTCCAGTATATATCTAGGGGACACTTGGCTTACTTGTTCGAAGCTTAACACGCTTAGTGCGTGACGGCACAGTATCCCTCTCGACTCGAATAATAAACATTGGCATTTTACTTCGGCTGCAACTGAGTCATAGGTAACCGCGAACTTGTTGAATATTAAGCTGGAAACTTGTTCTCCGACTTCGTATATTGAATAGCCTAGAGCGGAATTCTTTAATCTGGTGATGCAATTCGCCTTTCCTCTGAATTGCGCTTGGACTTCCCTAAACTTTGCATGAGTGTACGCATCTTGAAACGGAGCTTCAATGGAGGATTTGGTTGCACACGGTATGAACGTATGAAAATTTGCAGCATCTGATTCTCTCTCTGCTTGCTCCCTGCTTCCGAGGCAATTATCGTATTGTTTGACGAACTGAATAAGCGAGCTGTTCCGGGTGATTTATTTGTTAAAAAATGAATGCATGCTCTCGCTCCTTTGTGTGCTTCTCACCCCTGCCCAGAAGTGGTGATCCAGATAGATAGGAACCCATATGTGACGGTCTTCGTACAGATCTGCATAATACACCCAAACACAGACTGTAAAATACACCCGAGAGAACATACAATTTACACCTCTTCTGCAGATTTTAAAAACACATTACCTGAAAGCCACTTGTTGTCCGCAAGACCAAAATTCAGCAGAAAATCGTTCCAATTCCTATCGAAAGAGTCTTTGCTATGAGAGTTCCAAACAACACGGCTCATTTCTTGTTCGATATCGGCATGTCCCTTGTACCCGTTTAATTTGCTTGGAATCTTCTTCATGATGTGCCAAATACACCAGCGGTGAACTGTTGTTGGCATACAGGCCTCTAAAGCCCTTTTCATTGATGCGCACTGATCAGTGAGAAACCCTTTCGGAGCATTTCCTCCCATGCAACGAAGCCAGCATTGAAATAACAATTTGAATGATTCAATTTCTTCGTTCTTCATCAAAGTGCATCCGAGAAGTGTTGACTGACCGTGGTGATTCACCCCGACAAAAGAACCACAGACCAAATTATACCTGAAACAAATTACCATGGTCCAGAATGCAAAATCATTAGGTACACCCCAACAAATGCTTCGAATACACCCAATGAAACAACCAATATACACCTCTACTGCGGATTGGTAAAAATAAATTAATTTAGCATCATAAACAGGGACAGTTTGTTACCTGTTTGTATTGTAGGTGGTGTCGAATGAAATGACGTCTCCGAAATACTCAAAGGCGGCTCTGCTTCTTGCATCGGCCTAAAAAGCCAGCTTAACCGATTGATCCTCCTCGAGTTCGAGCTCAAAAAAGAAATTCGGATTCTTCTCTTTCATTCTTAAGAAATATTTCCCGAATTCCTTTGCATCTTCTTGTTCGGAAACATTCCGCACTTCCCTGGTAATGTAATTCCTCACGTCCTTTTTGATAAAATTTAACTCGCGGGGCCCCCCGGCAGCCGCAACAAATGATTGGTAGGTTTTGCTTGGTCTGATACCGGCCTCGTCGTTATTCTCTATCGTACGATGAATGGACATGCTTAGTTCCCTGTGCTGTTTGAGCATCTCTGCTTTGCTTGGACAGCAGGGGTGTGAATGATCCAGCACAACCTTTGAAATGATCCAAGCACCGACATCCTTCAATGTGTGTATATAAATTCTTGCAGGACAGTTTAAACCGGCTGTCAGATTGGTCTTCTCGGCCAGAGATATTTTAGATTTCCATTTTCCCTCTCTGCTACATGTAATCAGTTGATTCTTAATCTTGTTTTCCTTCCTATTTGTGCACCGAACTCTTGTAGAAAAACCTGCAGCCTTGGCGTAGTTCCTGTAAAATTTTCCGGCATCTTCAAGGGTCGTAAAGGTCATTCCGACCTTCGGAACAAGCTCGTCATCAACAACAGAGAGAGGCTGCACAATAAACCGT
>NC_029777.3:18849884-18850382 GCF_000817695.3 Arachis duranensis
ACCCATAGATATGATTCAAATACACCCAATCATGTCTAATATGATACACCTGAACCGCAACAACTCAACTACAGAATGACCTTTAAAGCCATAAACTGTAAATACACAGGCTGCAGAATACACCATGTCAAAAACTAAAAACACACCCAATCATGTCTGATATAATACACCTGAACAACAACAACTTAATTAAAATAACAAAAAACCAGTAAAATGTAGATACACCCACACTTCTAGCTAAAATACACCCAAAGAAGAATTGATCTACACCCGAGCGTCTGCTATAAATTCCAGGTAATTAATCACAACTAATACATTGAATCGACAGATTCATGTTAACGTGTTACTTTCACAGTCAATGTTCAGCAATTTTTCAACTACACAATGCTATACAAATTACTGAAAGAAAATCCATACTAATCCTATGTAAATCAAACCTCAGGAACTTCGTTAGATTCAAATTCATAATCCACTTCGCCTGGATTCAGCTGACAATCT
>NC_029777.3:18850490-18880598 GCF_000817695.3 Arachis duranensis
AACAAATCAAAATAGAAAACGAAGCTCGAGTTGCACAGAGAGAGGAAAGTAACATAAACGAAGAACATACCAGTGAGAAAAGGAGAAGAAAAGAACGATGGAGAAGAAGGAGGGAAGACGCGCGAGAAGAAGAACAACCAAATCTCAAAATATCGAAAACGAAGAAGGAAACAAATATTTTAAATTTGGTAGTTAGATATACGCGGGATGTTATATAGCGCGTGTAATCAACGTACGTGGAGCAGCGCGTATTTTGATTTTATTGTTTAATGAACTTGTAAGGCATACAAGCCCTAATGGCTTGTATGCAGAGCTTTTCCCATTAGGATATATGTTAGTATCATTCTCTCTACTCTTTTCTTTTCGAGAAGTACTACACATATAAGTCATTTTAGTTTACAAGTCATACAAGTTGGGCAAAACGCAACAAAAAGGACACTCACCCATACCAGCATGTCAACACATGCGCTACTCAATGGTTTCCATAGCACGCTTCATGTTCCTCCTCCTCCTCCTCCTCCTCCTTTGCGTGTTTTCTCCTCACGCTACGTTATCGTCGTCATCATTGTCTCCTCCTCCTCCTCCTCCTTTGTGTTTCTCCTCTTTTTTCATCACGTGTTTCTTCTTTATCATCGTTTTTTTACTACTGTTATTATTACTACATTTTTTCCCTCCTTCTCTTTCTATTATTTTACAATATTATGCATTTTTTTGTTTTTGTTTGATTTTTTTCCTCCGAAGAAGAATTATAAGAATATGAAATAAAAAGATGAAGAAGAAGAAGCAGCAGAAAATGAGAAGGAGGAAGAAGAAGAGTTTTGAATTATACAGAACTTATCAGAATAAAAATACACCTAAATATTTTTATGTTACACCCGAATATCTTCGTATTACACTCAAATTTGTTGTAAATACAGAAAAATACTTCCTCTAATGTTGTATTTTATTTTCTTCTTTTTTCCTTTTTTCTTTCTTTCTTTTAATTAAATGAATGTGAGTTCATCATTTTCAAGTAATTTTGCAGCATTATGTGTTTCTTCTTCTTCTTTGTTTGATTTTTTTGTTTTGATTCTTGTTAAGAGAGTAAAACAAGAAGAAACTTGAGAAGGTAAAACAAAAAGAAAAAGATGAAAAAGAAAAAAAACAGCAGAAGATGAGAATGAGAAAGAGGAAGAGTTTTGAATTATACAGAATTTATCAGAATAAAAATACACCCAAATATCTTCATGTTACACTCAAATATCTTCGTGTTACACCCAAATTTGCTGCAAATACAGAAAAATATTTCCTCCATGCTACATTTTTTCTTCTGAATTGAACCACACCTTAGCCACTTGATTGGATTCAAAACAAAAATCAATTTTGTTCTGGTTCAATTGACAATCTGAACCTGAATTATTCATTATCTTCAACAACGAGATAACTGATGATGGAGGAGAAAGAGAACAAGAAAGGAGGAGAAGAAATTCCAATGAAAAAAGAAGGAAGAAGAGGACGAGGAGGAAGATGTGGTGTTGATGACGACAATAACGAAGAATCAAAATAACAAACGTGCAGTAATAAGAAGAAGAAGAAGAACGTGCAGTAACAACAAGAAGAAGAAGAACGTGCAATAACAATACAAACCGTGTGAATATAAATGACTTGTAAAAACTTGTCTAAGAAAAACGATTGTATATGGAGAATAATTCTTTCTGTTTTATTTTTTGTAGTTGTAAGAGACTAAACAAAAAAAATCTCCTACTAAGTCAATTGCACATTTAAATTTAAAAAAGAGTGCCTTGTTTCAAAATCTTTCTTTTTCAAAACATATAAAATCTTTAGAAACTATTTTTATAGGAAAAAAATGATACAAGAGAAAAGAAAAAGAAAAAAAAAGAGAAGTATATATCACTAATTTAACCATTAAAAAATTAAAAAATAAACTAACAATTTAGATATGGAAGTAAACATACATGTGTTTGTAATATATAATAATGTTTAACGAAGTATTATTTTTTTATTTGTAAATAAATTTATCAGTATTTTAAATTTTTTTGGATAAAAATATATCATAGTTTACTCTAATTAAATTAATAAGACGAATATATTGTAAAATCTAAAAGAATCAATGCATGTCGAAGAGCCAATGAGGTTGGCTTACTCTTCACTGTTTGATGGCCATGTCGAAAGATTGTACAAATGGAATGATTTATTTTAAAAATAAATAAATAAATAAATAAAAAGAATATAGTTCCTTTACAATATTATCGACTTTATGTAAGTTAGATAATAATTAGTTTTTCAACTTTTGTTGTGTACGTAATATTTTTGTTATCCAATTGTAAAGGGACGGATCCCACGATATTTTTAATTTTTGTTTTAAAAAATATAGTTATATATAATATGTTCTCACTTTAAATTTTAAATGATTCTATTATAAATAAAATAAATTCAATTAGCTTAAAATTTAAATTTATTTTTTTATTTTTTTTATCATTTTGACTATTATTTAACTTAATCAAATTTAATTATTATATTATTATTCCTTTATTTTCTTAAATTCCTTTTCTTATTTTTATATTTTTAACCTTTTTTTTTATTCCTTGTCTAGTAGTCATCTTTTTTTCATCAAAAATAAATTTTCAATTCTCCAATTTTTTTATATAGCTCTCCATAACTCTAAATATCTTTCAATTTCATTGTTTCTCTTTTTGATATTTTCAATTGTAATTTTTAATTCAAACAATTATAGTTTAGGTATTAATCTAATATTCTATTTTTTTCGTGACTTTATATATTTTATTTTATTCTCGATTTATTCATCCTTATTACTTATTTTTTATCTTTTGTTCTGTTATATGTACCTATGTTGCATATAAAATTTTAAAATGAAATGATTAATTTACTAATTTAGATTATATTTTTTTATCATTAGGCGCTAATATGTCAGTTAATTCAGTCTTTCATTATTAAATGTGTATAAAAAATTAATTAGGATAATAAGTTATCTATAATTTAATTAAAATATTTTAATTTTAAGTTTTAAAAATAAAAAATATTTTTTTATAAATTATATATAATAAATAGTATTTTAAGAATAAAAGTGTTTGCTAACTCTTTTTAATTTTTATATCTCCATATAATTAATAATATTTAACAAAATTTATTTAATATATATTTTAATTTTGCTTTCATTCCTAAAATTTTTTGAATCCGTTACTGACCACTACTATACTTAGTAATTAGTTAGTTACTTATAATTTAAGTTACTGAATTAGTTAAGCTAGTTGTAGTTATTTACACTAGTTAGTTCGTTATTTTACTTACTTTTCACTAATGTAACTTATATATAGAGTCACTCACAATAAGATTAATGCAATTATCGTATCATTTTTTTATTTTTGGTTCATTTAACATAGTATTAAGATATTTTTTCTTTCTTGAACCTTCTCTACTCTCTTCATCTTTTTTAATTCGTTATTTTTTTTATTTCTATTTTTTTGTTCTCAACTCACATAATAGAGCTTGATAAAAACGTATTAATTTAACCAATTTTTGGCCGAAGTTGCAGTTTCAATAAATAAATTTTGAGAAGTTAATTTTTCAATTCTGATTTCACACTATTTTTTCATCACGGTCTATGAAAAATTTTATTTCTTCGTCTGCTTGATCAATGGTGAATAATCATTGTACTTTGTCCTTAGCTGACCAACTAGAACTTATTCTTGTCACTCAGCAACTCACTGAAGACAACTATCACTCGTGGAGTTGAGCAATGCAAAAGGCGTTAAATGCTAAGCACAAATTCGGATTCATCACAGGATCCATCCCTCAACTAGTTCTAGCTACTGAATCAGAGAAATTTAAAAACTAACACTTGAATTTCATTTCAAAAGAGATTGCTACATCTCTTATCTACAAAAATTTTATTGAAGACTTGTGGAATAATATCAAAGAACATTTTTAATATGAAAATAGTCCTCTTGTTTTTTAATTGAAGCACGTATTCATGAACTTTCGTCAGGGATCTATGACAGTCTCGCAGTATTGCACTTGAATCAAAGTAATTTGGAGAGAATTAAATTTCTATAAACAAGTTCAATACAATTGTGGTGATTCTCGTGTGATGTAAGATTTTCTTCGAGTTGAATATATCCATTTCTTCCTAATGGGATTGGACAAGTCTTTCTCTCAAATTCGTGATCAAATCTTGCTCGTGGATCCCTTACCAGCAATCAACAAGGTGTTGTTACTAGTTACACAAGAAGAAAAGCATCGTTCACTAGAAGTGGCTTCCTCACCAAGTCAGGTTGCTTTCTTTGCAAGAAATCAGCGTCAACTTCAGTCTCAAAGAAGAAGTAGAAGGATCGTTGTCCTCTATTGTGGTATTTTTGGGCATTTAGTTGACAAATGCTACAAAATCCATGGTTTACTATCCAACTATGGTAGAGGTAAATGAATAAGCCTTCTATCTACAATGTTGCTACAACACAACTGCCTCAAGAGCAAAATGGAACCTCAACTTAGAATTTGACTCTGGCAAAAGTTCAACAAATCCTAAATCTGTTGAGCAAGCACCATATTCAAAAAATTCTTCTAAGACAAATGTCATAACTCCAACAGGTATTGTCCTTATTATCAATAACTTATTGGATTTTAGATAATGGTACCAGAATCTACATAACATGTGTTCTGTCCTTGTTTACTTAATTTCGTCAAATAAAAGCGGTCGCTATTTTTTTATTTAGCAACCAAAACGGAAATAATGTCTTTGGAATTTGTTGGTCACAAAAGTGGTTACTATTTTTTATTTTAGCGATCACCCAAATCAGTCACTAAATCGGTCGCTATTCTGGTAACTTCTTGTAGTGAATCTAAATTGTCTTCAACGCAAAAGCTGCCGCTAAATTCGACCGTAATAGACGCCGTTAAATCTGCCGGTATTCAGTGTGTTTCTTGTAATGCGTGTAACTCGCCAAAAAAGACGGATCAGGCTAAAAATTTGAGATTGTTATAATAAAAAAATCCGCCTAACCCGCACCGCCTAATCTACGGGTTTTGTCGGGATTCGGCGGGACGGGGAGGGCTTGTCCGGTAGACTTTTGGATTTAAAATGATAATTGAATTTAGAACGTTACTATTGTGCTTGTATTTGGAATGTTTGTTTGTTTTACTTTAAGTTATAATTTGGACTATGTTTGATTGATTAGAGACTTGGACAATATTTAATTATATATTTTAGACAATGTTTATTTTTTTGGACAATGTTGGTTTTATTATTTTGTTTTTAAAATCTTGGTTAATGATTATGTTTATTAAATATTTAGAATTATAAAGACTTTAAAGTTTGTGAATTTAAAAAATTGAATGGTTGTGAAATTATATATTTTTAATATTTAATGATTTAATAACTTAAAAAAAAAAGAGAATTGGCGGACTACCCGCCAATCTGCCATTAGACAGGGCGGGGTAGAAATTTGGGATCGCCTCAATAGGTGGGGCAGAGCGAACTAGCCTGCCAAATGGCGGGTTTTTGGCGGGGCGAGGTAGGGCGAGGTGAGCTAACCCGCCTGCCATCCCTACCTGATGGTGACATTTTTCATGCTAATTTCATAAGCACAGTCATACTTAACAAATACATTGTTCTCAATCACGTTTTAATTGTACCTGATTTTCGTGTGAATTTACTTTCAGTATCAACTTTCTTATCTAATACTTTACTCGTTTTTTAATTGGGTCTAATTATTTTACTATTTAGCAACAACTCATTGAAGAGGGTGAATTATAACAAGGACAGTATATTCTAAAAGTAGTATACAAAGTTCTTAAAATTCTGGTTGTTTTTTGTGTGATCTTTTTTCAATAAACATGTTAAGATCACAATTATGGCACACTCATTTAGGTCACATTCCTTCAAGAATTTTGCATCAGATTATAGCAATTGTGAAATCTGCCAATTAGCAAAATTTAGAAAACTTTCTTTTGAATCACACAATAATATGTCTTCGCATAAATTTGACTTTGTTCATTGTGATGTTTGGAGCCTTACCATCTCCCAACATATCATAGAGAGAGATTCTTTCTTAAAATTGTTGATAATGCTACTCAATTTTACTAGAATTATTTACTAACTAACAAATTTGATGCCATTGTTTGTTTAAAGAATTTTTATTCTTTAATTGAAATTCAATTTGGCACAATAATAGAAGGAGGCCCCGACTTCAATGGAAAGGGGGAATCATCGTTTCACAGCCGCTTCTCTACAACAAACTACCATGGATCTGGGCATTTTTCTTAAGATAAGATCCAGCACCTGCAGAAGTCAAGTGACAGGAGAAGCTACTGGTGGGAAATCGCTGCCTTACCGAGGAAGGCCCTATTTCTTCCCTGGGATTACTGTCTCGTGCCTCCGGATTTCTGTCTGTGTCCTTTTTCGCTCATTGCTCGATTGACTCTAACCCAGAATGCTTTTACTGAATTCCATCATGCACTCTCAAACAATTCTTGCGAGAGGGTCGAAGCATTCCTAACATTTGCTCTCACTAACTTTCTCTAACAAAAGGGAGCTTTGCATCAGTTCTCTTGTCCATATTGACCTCAAAAAAATGCTATTGTGAAAATTAAAGGAAGTATCAAAATATTTTAAATGTTGCAAGAGTTGTATGCTTTCATTCTAAAGTGATTATCAGTTTTTGGGGTAAATGTGTGATCACAATAACCTTCCTCATCAATAGAACCCCATGCCCACTTCTGAAATTCAAGACTCCATTTGACTTGGTCTTCAAGAAAACAAGTTATGACAATCTAAATCTGAAAAGCTTTAGTTGTCTAGCTTATGCAGCCACCAAGTCAGCTTCAAGAACCAAGCTCTGTCTCCCTCCATTTTCATTGGCTATCCTATTGGCTATAAAGGATATAAGCTATACAATCTGAAAAGCAAATAAATTTTTATATCTAGAGATATAATTTTTTTCTCAAAACTACTCAGAATATCTTACTAGAAGCACCAGATCTTGAGCCAAACCCCAACAATGCCTCACCACATCCTAAACTAATCACTATTGCTACAACTACTTGATCTCTATCACAGTAGCCACAAAGATCCTCTAAAACCACCTAAGCTCCTACCTTAACGATTATGTGTGTCACACCACATCTCCTTATTCCATCTCCAATCATATCAACAACAATAGACTAAACCTTAATTACCACCACTACGTTGCCCAAGACAATGCCATTCATGAACCTCAATTCTATCATCAAGTTGTTGAATTCCAAGAATAGAGAGAAATAACGCAAGAAGAGCTAAATGAACTTAAAGCTAATCACACTTGGGAATTGATATCATTGCCCAACGATAAACACACCATTGGTTGTAGATGGGTGTACAAAGCCAAAATGATAGATTATGGGACTATATAGCATTACAAAGCATGTTTAGTTGCATAAAGTTACTCACAACAAGCTAGTGTTGACTTTCGCAACACATTCAACCCTGTTGCAAATATTACAACAATGATGAGTCTCTTAACACTTGTTGCAATAAAGAATTGGAGCTTACTTCAGCTAGACATCAATAATGCATTCCTTAATAGGAGCTCAAAGAAGAAGTCTACGTGGATTTACCTCTTGGCCATCTACAAAGGAAACAAGGCTTAGTGTGCAAACTCACAAGATCGCTCTATGGTGATTAAGATAGGTCTCTCGACAATGGTTCACCAAATTTTGTTCTACACTCACTGAGCATGGGTTTAAACTGTCCAAGTAAGATTATTCAATTTTCTTCCTTAGGTGAAGGTGAGTCTACTACATTTCCAATATGTCGACAACATCATCATTACTATCCCTATGGATGATGTAGACAATGTCAAGCAGAAACTCCAATCAATTTCTTAGTCTAGAGCTAGAAAGATCGAAGAAAAGAATCTCTCTTTCACAAAGAAAATACACACTATCTATTTGGAGGATACAAAATTACTTAGACTGCAAGACTACCAATACACCTATGGAGACCAAACTTAAGCTCAAAGCTGCAGAGGGTGATCCTATGCCAGATCGTTCAATCTATCGTAGACTCATTGGTCAATTGATGTATTTGACCATCTCTAGACCTGATATCACATTCATAGTAGTCAAACTTGCATAATACATGTCAGATTCTAGATTACCTCATCTAAATGCTACCCATCAATGTACTTAGACAATTAAAAGCTTTAACAGGACAAGGCTTTCTCTTCTTCTCACAATTGAAATTCAATATTTCGTTGTATGTAGACGCAGATTGAGATAGTTATCTTGACACACATAGATCAACCACTAGCTATTACACATTCCTTGGTGACTCCTTGGTATCATGGAAAAATAAGAAGAAAAATGTGGTATCATGGAGTTCGACTGAGGCAAAGTATAGAGCATTAGCAAATGCCTCATGTGAAATTGTCTCCATCATTGCTCTTTTGAAGTTTATGGACGTTGAAGTCAACTCAGTCATGCTATTTTGTGATAATTTTTCGACCATCAACATGGCCACGAATACAACAATGCACGAGAAACCCAAATATGTCGAAATTGATTGCCACTTCATACGAAAGGCACAACTAAAAAATGAATTAGTACAGATAGATTTACAGACAGAGTTAGTCTTTATTACAGACAGATTTTTTGTTACCGACGAAATTACCGACGGATTTTGTCCCTCTATAAAAGCTTCGTCGGAAATTATTTACCGACGAATTTTTTTCCGTCGAAAAATTACCGACGGATTTTAACCAATTACCAACGGATTTTTCCTCTGTAAATTCTCCATCCATTTTCCGAAGGTGACAAACTTTTCAACGGATTTTCCGCCAATAATTACAGAGGAATTTTCTAACAGATTTTCTGTATGTAATTACAGACGAATTTTCTGACAAATTTTTCATCTGTAATTACAGACAGATTTTCTGACAGATTTTCTATTTGTAATTTGAACCTTGGAAAATCATCTGACACTCTGATTACAGACAGAAAATCCATCTGTAAATTCGTTAATAAGGTAAAATAGATTTTTTTTATTTTTTCAATTACAAAATAAACTTGTTTTCATACAAAATAAATATATTTATACAAATTTTTATTTAATTTGTATTCGAATATTTATAATATTTAAAAAAATAAACAAATTCATCGTATTTATCAAGCAAGTCAATACAATTCAAAACATAGACAAAATGTATTGATACATTAACTATAGTCCTCAGTGTATTATTCAACTATACTAAATTTTTCAACTATAATTTATAACATTGTATTATATGAGAAAAATTACATTATGCAAATCTCTACAAGCCAATCAACCTCCTGCACATGCTTTGAGTAATGTCGTGTTGCTTTATATCTCTTAATGCAATTAGAAAAGGGATACACTTCTTGGCTACAAAATTTCAAAGTACTGCATGTCAGTAAAAGTACACAGCAGAGAAAAATACATAAAAAATGTCAATAATAAAAGTTATTCATTTTGTTATGGCACAAAAAACTCATTACTCAACATCCTTAATGAAAATTATGTCAATTGAAAGTATAAAAACTAACCATGATCTGTACAATATGAAAATATTTCAATATATAATTTATTAACTCTTCGAAATAAAAGACCAAACAAACAAGTTTTATGGAAAGAAAAGGCCAATGAGCACAATTTCAAATTAACTTTCCAATGTTAAGAGTCTATATAGCAAGGTATAATTCATCTGTCGACAAAAAATACTGAAGACATACCAAGGTATGTAGCATGTCAATTGTCAAGAATATAACAACAGAAAACAAGAGCTACAAATAGAAACATGCGTCTCATATTTGGTTGTAAAGTATGATAGATAAATTTGACATACCAGCAGTTTGAGCTGTAATAGGTTGATATACTTGTCCTATTCTTCCTCCTGCATTGCTAGGAGGGAATGTTTGCATATTTGCCAAGGGGCTGCATCCATTATCAGGGAAACCAAGCTTCAACGCAAGGCATTACAATAGGAGTTTACACTGATGCTACACAATGAAAAAGTTTACAAATAGATCCTGATCAAGTTTCAATAAACAAAAAGAACACGATGATAAGGTATAATTTTTCTTGTTAGTAATGTCAGTTAGAATCAAATACAAAAGTCACCAAGGGCGAATTCAATCCTACAGCTCAAATTTGTGTTTGCTAAGTCTCTGTAAAGAAATTGGCTTACAACAAACATGTAAAATAAGGAGCAGATTTGGCGGTCTTTCTCGCTCTTCTCCTCCAACTGCACTCGCCTATGGCCGAATTGGGAGTGCAGTAACCACTGTCACAGATTAGTAAACTTCTATGGATTCTAAAAGTGTTGGAGAAGCGAGAACTTCCGAAGGCGATAGATCTATCCATTAAGATGGTTTTTTCTTTCTGCCAGTTTGAGAGATACGCCTTAACAGTTGAGTTTCCCTTTTTATCCCTCTGTAAGACAAAAATCAAAACCTTATCACAAGTAGATAAAGTAGATATAGAGATAGTAAATTAGCAGCAGCATCAAAAGCAAAATAGAAGCAACGATGTAGAATGCATTTGTCTTCTTCTGCATATATCAAGAAACCAGTTAAATGAATTCAAACGAATTACATTAAATAAATTCATTTCCACCACATAGTTGGACAAGGCATTAAGGAGTCTTTGAAAATTCACTCTCATTATTATGCAATTTGTCAAGTTAAATTCTTCAGGATTTCTGAATCTTTTAAGATTTTTCAGAATGATCCTCTTAAGGTAAATTAAAGAAAGGGATAGAAATCATTTATATATTTTAATTAAATTACCCGGTGGCCTTTGGAGAAAGGTTGCCTGCTTCCAGTGCAGCTGTGTGCATCACAGAATTGGTGCAAGAAGAATTCTCAAATTGTCAATGTAAGAAAGTAGTAGCTACCAATAATGTGCAACATTTTACAGAAAAGAAACTAATATCATACCATGGAGTCGGCATGCTGCAGGACCGTCATTAACAGGTAGAAAATAATTAGAGATAGATATAAATTGTTTATACCATCAATTTAGCCCTTGAATACTTAATAACATAGACAATTTAACCTCTGAATAACTAAATAAGTCTATTGTGTTCAAATGATTTACTCAGTTTGTTGATAAATTTCCCAAACCCATATAGCAACTGATGTTGGACTTGTTTAGTCCTTCAAGGGCTAAATTGTCAACTTTTCAATCTTTTGAGATAAATTGGTGGCTTGAAACAAATCTGGTTAAAACAAATGAATAGACAGACTGATGCACACCTCGCACAGATGTTTATTTCTTGCAGCGACAACAGGATTACATTTTGATTTTTTCAACCCAAAATTGATTTCAATGTCATAGTGCAATACGCCACATAGATCTGCTAAACACTGGCTCTGATTCTGGATCAAGCACAATGATCTTTCAGTTAGTGATGCTACTACATGTCTACATGTAATGTTGAGCAAAGTAAGCCATAAGTCTTTTTTGTTTCTTTCAACAGAATTTCTAGTTTTAAAATTTAGACAGGCTAATACCCAATATCTTAATATCAAAATGATAAAAGAATATTATTGACAGGAAACTATTTATGCTTAGGAAAGTTAAACAATCAAAGCATCCAATAGAAATAACCCCAAATAAGGGATCTTTTTTTTTCTCATCCTTAAGAGGATCAACTAGTCACTATCAGTCAACAGCAGGTTTCTCTATAGTAACCATTGAAATAAGAAAGTATAGAGAAGCTTAGCTTAAATAAAACTAGAATGACCCGATGACAAAGCTTAGATCTAACAGTGGTAACCTTTTAAAAAGAGAAATTGTATTGAAGAAAGTATTTCTACTGTGAATAACAAAAGGCGGAAGAGAATGTAACACGAAAAATTACTTAAAGACCGAGAAATGTGAAAAATTGAATAGGTTCATTCTCTTTGTAGTTCTCTTGAAGCCGAGAAATGTAACCGAGAAATGATAATTCCACCATTTTCAGCCTCTTTGTAGTTCTCTTGAAGCCGCTTCCTTGCCGAAGCAAGCCTCTCCGCGTCAAAATCTCTATCTCTTTGTTCTCTCTGTCTCTGCAATTAATATTCAAAGCAACAACGTGTGAGAAAGAGATTAATAATAACACCCCATGTTTATGATGCATTTTCCCCTACGCCCCACATTCATTGCTTTTCTTCGTTTTTTTTTTATTTTATTTTCATACTTCGTGATGTTAGCAACAACATTTGGAGGGTTAAGACACTTTCAAAACGGTTATAAAAACATAATAATCACAACCGTACATTTTGGAAGGCGATGGAAGGAGTAGGGACTGAAGGTGGCGGCGTTGATTTTGGCAGAGCTTCTTTGCGGGGAATCACTTTTGGTTTTGGTTCTGCCTCTGAGGTGTTACAGTCAAACCCATAACTTCCATCTGTGTCAGCATACAGAAGCAGAAAAGCATTATTGTTCGCCAAAATTCAAAACAACAGAGACACACACAAAAAGAAGATTTGAATAAGATGCGCAAGTACTCACTATGTGGATTTGGTGAGTATGCAAAATAGAATATTAATAACGCCAAACAGGGCCTCAAACTTTACCATGATATAAAAAATAAAAATTCAAAAAAGGGTCCAAGAAAGACCTAATGATTCCTGTTTTGGGTGGTTTTCTGTGGTGGAGAGTCCCCATCAGCTGCAAATGTAAATGCAATGCCAACAATATCATCAAACACTTGGATTTCTAATTTCTTAACTAAGAAAAGTGTCCCAAAACATTTGAGTTGAGGTTTGGTTTTACCCATGAGAGAAGCTGTTCCACCCGGTTGATTCAACCTTACCCACTCATCCACAATTTCCTTCCACTTCCTGCAAATAAAATAGCTCAATCAAGTACACTAAAATTATGGTAAGATTAATTCAATTTTGAAAATAAAAAGAAAAGTAGTGTTTAATCAAAAACCTCACAAGTAGCTTCACCTGTTTATTAAGCTCCCTAGCTCTGGCCTCCACTTCTTGGCGTTTTTCCTCACAACTCTTAACTGTCAATGTAATCAAGCAGATATGTTAAATATCACAGAATTTGAGTTTAAAATCAACTTTGTTAGGCCAGAAGAGCGCCACCTTTTCTAATATAACTGAAAATTTTCCTTCTGCTTGTAGTCTAACTTTCACAAGATCAGTTGGATTTGTAACTGCAATTGCCACAGCACCTGTTGATAACACAAAGTAAAAAATATTTGCATTACGTATCCAAATAGAATAACATTTATTCTTCATAGTAAAAAGACAAGAATCCACAGATTAGAAAACAAAAATACTTTAATACTCTCTCCAGTTACATTGATTTATTAATGTACTAAAAGAGGTAGAACACAACACAGAATGATAACGGTTCATTTATTGGCTAAGTACACAGAATAATAACCCTTTTCAAGTACACAGAATGACTCAGCCATGCATTTTATACTTAATTGATTCAGGTTATCCTCCTGCTTCTTTGCTGGTAAAATTTATCAAAACCTTCAGAAATTTTAAGTGAAAGCTAGCGAAAGCTTTAATCTTAGCAAGTAACCTCAAACAAGAAAAGCTTATACCTTCCTTTCTTGTCAATTTTTGTTCAGTCAACTGTCAAACAAGAACACATTCAAATAATTAGAATAAAGCAACAAAATTTGGTTTAATAAGGAGAAATAAGCTACTAGACATGTCCTGAATATTAACTCACCTCCAAATTAACATATGAGGAATTTCTTCCTATTGATTTAAGAAATTTGTCAAGACCACTTGCATTTAGAGCTGCAATTTAAAGAATCAGACTTTATATATCAGTGTAACTGCAGCAATGCATAATGGATCCAACAAAGGACCTATTAACTTCTGTCTTATGTCAACTAAACTCAATATGCTAAATTTTCACAGCTAATCCAACAAATTGTGTCAGATGAAATACTTTTCAACTCAGAGCAATAGAACTATGGCAGCCTCATTGATTTTTTAGAATTGCGATTGCAACTAATGATTAATTACATCATGCTGTTAAAACACCTTTACTCTCTGCAAGAGTTGCTATACTTAACAATAAATAGTTAGAAATATCTCAAGACATATGAAGTAAAAATATATGTTAATAAAATAATAGAAATATAGAATCCTATAAAGCTTATCCTAAATTTGGTTAGGGCACCCCAAAAGACAAATGTCTTGTTGCAATCATGATACCTATGATTTCCTCTCAACCTGCAATGCCGAATCTCTCCTATATGAACTGAAGCACAAGTGAAAGCTCCACCTGCAAAGAACCAACCACCATTTTCCTTTCAAATTTCAATGGCCACAAAACATAGAATCACATCGTACATCTAAGTCTCTGTTAAAACACTCAAATACATAAACAAATCCACTAAATATTAGAAAACAGATCCATAACAAGAATTCAAAATCCTCATTAAAAAAAACAAAGCTAAAATGCAAACTATTCTCGAAATGAACGAGACACTAAATTACTCCACCCAAAAATTCTCAACTTCAATTTGACTCTGCTCCATCGCATAATCACATTATAAACATGCTAATCATGATACAATTTGACATACCGATCTCTAACTAAAAGGCAATGATGAGAAACACTGAAGTTAGAGGGGAAAAGAAAAACCTAAAATGCCAGAAGTTCGAGCTAGCGAGATAGGGTCGAGGAGCCAACCGTGGGTGTCTTTAGTGACGGGGGAGGGGATGGAGGAGCTGAACCTAACAAGGTTGGCCATTCTATCAGCTTCGCGGGTTAATTCTGTTAGCGGCGGAGAGAAGAAGGAGCCCGTTGACGGAGAAGGGAAAGCTAGGTTTAGCTAAGGGAGTTCTTCGATTTGAAGTTAAGCTAGATTTCTTTGATTTGTGTGTTGTGAGTGGAGTTCAAGCAGTTTAACTAAAAGTTATCGACGGAAAATTTTAAATTACAGACGGATTTTTCGTCTGTAATAATTTAATAAAACTAGTATTTTTGTCTATTTAGTTACAGATGGATTTTTCGTCTGTAATCATTTTCCACGAAAAAAAATTAATTTTTTTGACAGAATTATCGACGGATTTTTTTTTTGTCTGTAATTTATGCTAATTCATTTTTTTGTTTTTTGACAAAAAATTCCTCTAAAATTTTGTCTATATTTCCGTGAGATAAAATTCGTCGAAAATATCCGTCTGTAATAACTAATTTTCTAATAGTGAGAAGGTCGAAGTGAGAATTATAAAATTAGTGCACGTTTCAAGCAAGCATCATATAGCAAACATTCTAACAAAAGCTCTTTGAACTCTTCAGTTTCAATTTCTCATGATCAAATTAGAAACATATCATTTGAATGCTCTAATTTAAAGGAGGATGTTAGCCACCACTATATTTTGTGATTAATTAGTTACTTGTCATTTAAGTTACTAAATTAATTAAATTAGATGTTAGTTAGTTACACTAGTTTGTTAGTTATTTTACTCACTTTTCACTAACGTAATTTGTATATAAAACCACTCACAGTGAGATTAATGAAATTAACAAATCATTTTTTATTTTTGTTTTATTTAATATGATATCAGAATTTTTTTTGAATTTTTTATTCTCTTTATTTTTTTCAACTCGTCTTTTTTTTAATCTTTATTTTTTTTCCTTCTCTCAACTCATATAATGGAGCTTGATGAGAACACGTTAACTTTATTATTTTTGACTGAAGTTACATTTCTAATTAACAATTTTAAAGAGATGATTTTTTAAAATAAAAAATAAAAAAATGCCGCAAATGGAAGGTGGAATATCCAATATATATGGCATGGTAGTGGCTGCTCACATTAAATTTTAAAGCACAAAGAAACAAGTGCTTGACAAGGCTTAAAGACACCGACTATAAAAGTGGACCTGAGTAGTGCTTACCATAATTTTGAGCCTTTGACCTGAGATCATTACCTTTGAAAAACATTATTGTGTCATGACAAAGAAAAAAAAGAAAAAAAAATCATTGTGCAAAGCAAAATTGAATAAGAGTCATTTAAATAAAGTTTAATTATTCTGTTAATTTTTATAGTTTTGCGAAATTTTTAATTAGATTTCTATTTTTTTTAATTGAGTTTTTATGCTAAATTTTTTTTAATTGGGTCCCTACATTTTTTTCCTTTTATTTAAGTTTCTATACTAATTTTTTTTTAGTTGGGTCCCTATAAAATTAAGCCAATTACTATTAAGAGAGATTTAATTAAAAAAATAATATAGGGACCTAATTAAAAAAAAATATAAGAACCTAATTGAAAAATTCACGAAACTATAAGTACTAACAGAGTAATTAAGACTTTAAATAAAGACGTCTAAAACATCTTTTTTAAAAGATATTTTTTAGCAATTAAAATTTAATACATATAATCGATTAAATTGTGTTATTTTTGTTAAAATTAGGCCAGACAAATTAATTTGAATGAAAAAATAATGAATCAAATTTTAAACTATTTTAAATTAATATTATTTTTTATAAAAAATGACTACAATACATTTATTATAGAAAATAACTAAAATATTCCTATTATATATAAATTTTTTTATAATAAAAGTATTATAGTTATTTTTTTATAAAAAATAATATTAATTTAGATTGATTCAATATTTAATTTATTATTTTTTTATCAAATTATTTTATCTAACCTAATTTTAATAAAAATAATATGATTTAATTGATTATATATGTTTAATTTTAATTATTAAAAAATACATTTTAAAAAATATTTTAGAAGTCTTTAATTATTCGAGTAATTCCCCCACTAAATAACACAGGATATGATTACTACTATGCTTGTGCTAATCATCATCCTTCATACGTCGCCCTCAAATGATTGACTAATTAGTATTCATTCAATAATGCACCTGAATAATTCATAACCTTTTTATCCGGATCTTTGGGATATATTTTATCATCCTCCATTTACTCCTAAAATAAATCAATAAAATATTATTTATCTTTGAGATTCGCCAAGATAACACTGCTGCTCCACCCTCGTTTTTATCTTACTATTGCATTCCACTTCGTCTATGGAGCATACTTTTTTAACCCAACCATAGTTACGTTAATAATGAGCTACAACAAGATAGTTCACTACATTTAAACAACACACTTTAGTACACTTACTTTCAAATTTTAACCCGTAAATATTATTAAATTAACGACCAAAACTTAGACCAAAGAAATACTTTTAAATTAAAAAACATAATTATATAAATGCGAAATAAGTTCATTCTAATCATTACTAAATAATTTCATCTATAATGATGCTTATGTACAAATATTTTTTATAACAAAATTTAACTAAATTGATACAAGTTTAACAAAAAAATTAATTTATACGTACATCATGTTTTTATTTTTTTGTGCTTTTTTAGCACAAAAATTTTTTTTAGAAAGTACAAAAACTTATTGATATACCACAAAAATTTTAAATAACACATAAACTTATTGATATAATAAAAATTTTTGTATATAATATATAAAGTTTTGTTTCGAATGTATTTTGTTAAATAAATCAATATTTTAAACATATAATTCTTTAAAATTTTTTGTATTGTACACTAAAATTTTTATACTGTGCGTATTTTGTTGATTGAGTATCAATAATAATGATAATAAAAAAAGATAAAGAGTAAAAAGATGGTAGAAAAAAAATTAAATAAGAGAACAAAAAATACAAAAAAAAGGCCGCATAAAAAAAAAAAGAAAACGACGACTATAATATTAAAAAAGTGCACGTATAATAAGTATAATTTAGTTGGTCTTAATTTAAAAATCATTTAGCCACCTAATTTTATTGTTTCATTTATATTTTTTCTCTTTTCTTTTAAAATTAGCTACCATTTATCTCCACTCACTTACATTAGTAGATCATATAATATTGTGTCAACCATATAATAATTGAACAGTCCAATAATAGGTCAAATCCTGAATTAAGGCAGGTTGGTGTATAAATTTAAGTATGTTACTTTGACTCATGACTTAAAATTACTTCTCCTACAAAATTAATCTAATAAAAAAAGTTACATATAAATAACTATATTTCTATCAGTGAGACAAATAAGTGAAGAGTCGAGTTAACCATGGTCATGATTAAGAATCAGTTGGTTCATACAGTAAGATAAATCGTGTGGTCTGTGTTGACAACAAAGTCGATATATCAAAATTATTCATCTTTAATTTACATCCTATAATCAGATTCAAAGACAAATTTGTCCATAATGAAACCTCAAAGTTGAAGTAAAAATTAAATTAAAACAAATAACAAGATTCAAAACAAAAGACGATATATGATATGAAATATAAAAGCTACTCCACGATGAGTAACACTCAACTATATACAAAAAAGATGGTAATAATTAAAAAGTAGACACTGACTTTTTAAAGAAATCAGAGGATATGGCCATATGGGTACGTTGATAACCGTGACTCTATCTCCAAACTCCAATTAGTTGCGTGAAATAATGTGGATCCTAATATCTACGTATAGTTATGCTTATACATACACTAACATAGTATATATACGACAGCCAACTATATAAGAAGCATGAACCTTCATTGGTGAAGTGGTGTGTCATCTATTGTTTCTTGTGGCCCAAGTAATTTATCAATAGGTGGTATTGGAAGATGGATGGTCATACACAAAAATGGTTGGAAAAAGCGAAGCCATTCATAGGTGTGATTTTCTTGCAGTTTGGATTTGCCGGCATGGATGTTCTATCCAAGGCTGCACTCAACAAGGGAATGAGCAATTATGTTCTTGTTGTTTATCGCCATGTTGTTGCCTTCATTGTCATAACCCCTTTCGCATTAGTCATTGACAAGTATGTATTCTCTACTCTTTGTCGATTGAAAATGTTTATACCACTCTTTCTTATTCTTATTTGTATACTCATCATTTCTACGATGAGTATAGAAATAAGTTTATCAAAAGCTCGTTACTACTCCAATGAAAATATTTATATGTGAAGATAAAATTTTAAATTGTTAAATAATTTGATATGTTTTACTATACATATTTAATTGAATCATCTAATGATCTACATAAAGATGTTTTTATAGAAATAGCCATTTTATTAGTAGAACGAGTCGTGATCATATAACTTGAATTAATTTGGTATGTTGATGTTTTACCAGGAAAGTGAGGCCAAAGATGACATTTTCAATCTTTATGAAGATGGTGGCATTAAGCATACTAGAGTAATTTTCTGCATGGCTATCTATGATTTCTCTCATGCAAATTGAAACACTCACTTAATTAACTCTTGATATTTATTAATAATTACTATATTTTTATTAAATTATTATTGGCAGGCCAGTTATTGATCAGAATTTATACTTTTTGGGAATGAAATACACAACAGCAACCTTTGCCGCTGCCATGACCAATATGCTTCCTGCCATTACCTTTGTCTTGGCCTGCATTCTTAGGTAATTAATTAATGATTATTATTTCACTTCCTTTGGTGATGAAATGTTTCTTTGAAATTTGGTAAACACTTAACTACTTGTATTGGATTTGGATATATCAATCCAGAAGAGTGAGGGGTATGGTGGTCCTTAAATTGGTCTCTATATGCAGCATCCGTTAACAAATATATTACTATAATCATAAGAATAAAATTCAATAATTAAAATAATAAAATTATGTAGTTTAATATCAAATTGGAGTAACTAATTATATAAATTTTATGTGCAATAATTATTTTGGAATGTATAAATAATTAAAATAAAAATATTATACAAATCGAGAGAAAATTATGTATGTCATAGTCAAGGTTATTATAATTTTTTTTAAAAAAAAAGCATAAATATATTTTTTATAACTAGTGTCTTGGTATCGAATATTGTACTACTTTTCAAAACAATTTAGAAAAAAAAAAGAACTTTAATACCATTTCATGAACTATTTTTTTTTCTAAACAAATAAGTGTTAGGTAAAAAAGCATACAAATAAACATATTTATATTGTATTAGATGCTATTTAATTTTGTATAGAGTGACATTTTTTTCCAGTAAAATGGCAGTAGTTTGTTAGAATTTATTTGTTGTCAACAAATTTTAATTCATTTATTGATAGATAATTATAACTATTTTATATATATACTGAAAATTAACTAACAAAGTAATTATTTATATAAAATATATATTAAAAATATATAAAATAATATATATTTATACAAATTTATAATAATTAATTTAGTGATTAAATTTTAGCATATATCTAATATTTTTGTATTATTTTTTGACTGAATCAATATGAATCCGTAGACCAAGCCCTCAGAAATTTTTAAAAGAAAGTTCTTTGGTGCCTATAATTTTTGAACTAAATTGTCTAAAAATAGAAATAGAAGATAATAAGACTCACTCTTTTATTTTTAAATTCTATGTCTAAAATTTAGGCAAAATAGAAAGCATCTTTTTTAAAAGCAAATATGTGTACACTGTACAGGCTTGAGAAGGTGAAAATAAGAAGTGTACGGAGTCAAGCAAAGGTGGTTGGGACTCTAGCAACTGTTGCAGGTGCCATGGTTATGACACTGCTTAAAGGCCCAGAGCTCTTCGGGGCCCATGGAAGCAATACCCATAACCAGCATAATAATGGGGTAAACCTTCATGATGTCATTAAGGGTTCCATCATGATCACTGTTGGCTGCTTTAGTTGGGCTTGTTTCATGGTTCTTCAAGTGAGTCTTTCATTTCTTTATTTACAATATAAAAGAATTTTAAACCATTAATTAAGACTTTATAGTTACAGAATAATCCTTGGTCTAACGTTATGATGTATGTGGTGTGTAGTCTGTTACACTAGAAGCGTACCCTGCTGAGCTGTCACTTACATCATGGATATGCCTATTGGGAACAATTGAAGGTGGCTTAGTGGGCCTCATTATGGAAAGGGCTAATCCTTCTGTATGGACTCTACATTGGGATACAAAACTACTTGCTGCTGCCTACAGTGTGAGAGCTAATTCGTTAATTTAACAATTTTCATACCACATATAAATAAATAATCAGCTTAGTTTTTGTAACACATATGCTCTTGGTTATTTTGCAGGGCATATTTTGCTCTGGACTAGCCTATTACATTCAAGGAGTAGTCATGAAAACTAGAGGTCCAGTCTTTGTAACAGCATTTAGTCCTCTCTGTATGGTCATTGTTGCTATCATGGGCTCCATTTTTCTCGCTGAGCAAATGTTCCTTGGAAGGTAAAATAATTCTATACCAGATTGGGAATCAAGAACGAGTCAAGCAATCGGTTCAATTTAGGATAAAAATTAATCAGTAATAAATCAGTCAAAAAATCGAAAAAACCAATTAAAAAATCGGTTAACTGATTGAATCAGTTTGGTTTTTATAGCAGTTAATCGATTTAAAATAATAAAATACAAAATTTATTTTTTCAAAAAAAATATTTTATATATAAATATATAATATTTTTATATCCGATTCAATTTCGATTGAATTTCTGTTAAATTTTTAAATCTTTGAACTTCTAATTTTACCAGTTTGATCACTGATTCGATTTTAAAATTTTGGGAATTATACATTATCATGTTATTAACATTATATTGAACTAAAAGAAAGAATATGAAAAATTTTACAGGGTGGTTGGTGCCATTGTGATTATTTTGGGGCTGTACATGGTGGTTTGGGGCAAAAGCAAAGACTATGACTCACCAAATCCAAGTATTGAAGATAACAGTAATGCCAAAAATCAGTATCTTACTCAAGAAGGCATGAATGGTAAGGAAAACATAGCTAGAGATGAACAAGTATGAGACAAGATTCCAACTCTAACCACAACAACTTTATATAGTCTCATAGTTGTTTGGTCCTTCACACTATGATGTATGAGTAGTTGAGGTTTAATTTTTACTGTAATAGTAAGGCTTCTTCATAAGCCAAGCGAAGTACCTACAACATGAACATGGTGCAACTTTCAATACAACATTATATTGATGCTGAGACTCCGTATTTTCTAGTATTAATTAATTCCACAATAGTAGAAAATTCGGTGTTCCCTTTATTATGAGCATTGCTTCTCTTTATATATTGGAAAACATGTGAGAAGGAAGAAACTGTGACTAGTCATAGGATTTTGAATTAACATGAAAAATGAACAAGTCAAACAAAGTTAATTAAACATGTCCTTCAACTCCCATGCATTAATGAACAACCATCATCAATATGTTATCTCTCGACATAGAATTTCCATCAGCCTTTCTTTAATCTTGAGCAATAGATATCAAATATTTGTGTAAAAAGACATGATATATAATTTTTCTTGTTTCACCATATATAAATATAATTAAAACCTGATTGAGGGTCAACCCCATATAGGGTTTCATTTTATCCTTCCTTTCCACACAATTTATATACAGTTCTATACTAATTAACAGAAGAACTGTTTCTGTTATCAAAATTTGCTGTACATCTTGAATCATTGGTTCAAATGATTGTTAAGTAAGAAAAAGACCAATGACATTTATATAGATGTTTCTATATAATGCTGCTAAACAAATTAAAGCAATTCCTAATCAATGAATTATATTGATAAGAAAAAACAAAGGAACATCTATACAAAATGATATCAAATAAATATCATTCTTACTATATCACATTCCAGATTTACAAATATTTATCAACACATTTTCTCTTCCTCATCAAAATTAGCAAAGCAACACCATATCTCCTAATTTACAGAGGAGGTCGCGGTGTTTCAAGGCAGTTAAGATTCCTCATCGAATCTAGTCTCCAAACTGGATGACCAAAATTCCAATAAGAATCTCTTGCCAAATAAAAAATTAAAAAAAGAATTCCATCCCTCCAAAATTCTTAGTGCCCTACATGGTGGACTCACAAACTTTGTACAGTGTCCATGCAACTCTGTGTCCTCGTTAGCATCAAGAGCTGCTCTTCTGCCTGCACTTTCGCAGCGCAAGACGATGGTAGCCCAGCGTTTACCAATGGTTTTGAGGAACATGATCGTGTAATGGTGACAGCATTAGAGGGAGGAGGAGGAGGAGGAGTAATGCCATTTTTGCCCCTCAAATCGACTTGAGCAAAGAACATCGAATACACTGGCCTGTGGTCAGAGAATTTGGATTCTCCACGAACATACCATAGCTGCTTCAACCTTTCCCCTTTCCACAGTATTCGATCGCACCTGTGAACAACAATTACTTGAGCCACAATAATTCAAAAATAACAGCTAGTGCATATAAATAATTATAATGTAATGTATATGTTATTCTTGCTCTAATGTCTAGCCAAAAAAATTGAATACAAGACACTGAATAAACTAAGAAGCAACTTGGCCTCGTTAACGTGAGCAAGAAGCTTATCATAAACCATGAAAGGTTGTTGGCTAGCGTGACGTCTTAGTTTATTACTTATTATAATAAGCGAAAAAATAAAGGACCTTAAAAAAATTGTCATTGGTCAATAATAATACTCGTCAGCTGTTTATTTATTTTTCTTCATAATTAATATATGGTTCCCTTGCCTCCATCATTAACTACATTGATTATTTATAACTAAACTAGGCATCTCTGATTGCAATAACATTCACATGATGATGATTATTTTCTGGCGGTTGACTAATTCAGGAAGCAAATAATCTATACATCACGTCACGACTTGGCCATTTTCAAATGGAATCGATTTCTAGTTACTAAACAAAATGCAAATGGCATTTTATTAGCTATGTGAATTTGTATAATAATGTTTGTTTCAAGTTGTAAACCGGGGAAAGTGTCATCTGACCAGTGGCATCACATAGCATATTATTTTTAACAAGTGGCAACAATAATGCATATGATGAGGACAAACAATTAATCATCATCTTGTTATGGTTTCATGCGACATGTATGTGAAAAACAGAAATGCTAAAAATTAGGTTAGATTAGATAAAGAAGCGAATTGAGATTGAAATGTTACCAAGCAGGAGTGCGTCTTTTTTCCTTGGACTTGGAAGTTTGGGCAACATAGTGGTCCGAATTGGCTAAGTATTTGTATGTAGGTGCAAAGTATATTCCCCCTTCATTCCAACCTTTAAATACTCTACCTGCTTTCTGCTCTATTCTTAGCTGCCAATCGCAATAAACAAAAACAAAATAAGATCATCATATGATAGTACTTAGTACATATATACTATACTTTAGTTAATGAAATTAATTACCTGATCCATTTCTAGTAGTGCCTGCCAATCATTCTTCTTGAGAAGCTCATGTGTATCATCGTAGCCAGCTACAAGCCGATAATTCAAATCTCCAAGCCATATGATATTACTACACATGGATTAAAAAGAATTCAAATATTAGGCAGTAGGACGTGGAAATATATAACAAGAAAAGATTATGTTATACACATTAACACATACTGGTGTTGAAGTATGGTTTGAGGAGCCTCGAAGGAACTCGAAAACTTAGTTCGCTTCAAGATTTCCGAGACGTGCAAGTTTCTACGCATTTCGTCGCCGTCTTTCTCTCCAGAGGCCAAGTGGGTGCAGACGAAGCAGAACGTGGTGTGGTACAGTCTCATGCTAATTGATATTGAGCCCTGTTAGTGTAACCATTTACCAAACGATAAGAAATGATAATTCATATTTCATAGTTTTAGAGTGTGCGAAAGTGAAAGTGATGGACCTTATTGCCAAGGTAGCCCATAATGCCAGTGCCAACGCAAGAGGCCCTAATATTGGTGACGTGGCAGTAAAGATCGGCACGCACCCAAACGCATAAGAAGATTCCAACCATTTGCCTGCTTGCTGCAAGGTAATACCGTTGCTGCTGCTTAACGCCTCCTTTTTCTTCTTCAATGTTTGGGTTTAATGCGTGCCTCATAAGGCTTAGCCACTTCGCTGCTGGCCCACTGTCCTCTGGCCCAAGCACGTTCCCTGCGTTTAGCGGCACTATTTCTTGGAACCTATTCACATACACTTACACACTTTTACTATTTTACCCCAAAACGAATTCTTTATGCGAGTACAGGGATTAACTTCGAGAGTAAGAAGCGCGAGGTTAAAAAGTAAAAGGCGAAAGTAACAGGTAGTTCTGAGTCTGACATGTGAGCTTTAGGGTTAGCCACTTATTTAAGAACAGATAGGGACTTCAAACCATCATTTCAAGGGTATTAAATTAAGTAAAAAAGTTTCTTCTTCCTTTTTGAATTTCTTTTAACACTTATTTAAGAACGCTTTAAAAATATTCATGAATATTAGAACCTAATAATAATAATAATAAATTATAAATTTAAGGTTGTGAAAAATGGCCGTCAAGTTTAATTTTCAATAGTTGAATTTTGAACTACAACTTATTGAATTTATAAAAGTAAGATGACCGGAGAAAAAAAAAGGCAAAGTTTTGCTAATTATTGCAACACAAATTAAGAAGATATAAATAGAAAAATTTAATCAGTCATCCAAAACATTTAATGTAAAATTATTTTTTTAAATATAATCTAATATAAAATTTACATTTTTAAATACTCTTTAGCAAACTCCAAAAAGGAAAAAAAATAGTAACAGAGGTAATGAAATTCAAACTATTAAGAGAAAAAAGAAAAGAAAAGAAAAAATACCCAATTACATAGACATCAGCTGGTGAAGGAGACTTGAACCAATCCCTCAAGTTCAAAGCTTCATCGGGTGACTTCCCTCCAACGTTCCACGTCCCCACGAACATCCTACACAAACAGCCACACCCGTCAAAAATCAAAATCACTCTTTCTTAAAAGTCAAAGAAAACGCCACAAGCCCACAACTAATACAAATAATAATAAAAGAAAACAGCACCCCAAAGAGTTTAGGTTAGCCACATAATGTTTCAACGAAAGCTATGATACAAGTGCTTACCTGAGGTCGAGAGCATCACTGAAAGGAACACAAGTTTCTTCCTTCCCAAGATCCCAACTTCTCATTCCATTTCTAGAATCCATCAACCACCCCTCTTTGAAAAAATAAATAGCCCAAAATCAATCAATAGAATTCAATATTATTTCCATCACAAAAAAAAAACTGCTAAATTTTGTAGGCAGGACACCCCTGTTTCCCGGAAAATCCGGCCATCCACGTGGCAACCAAATTGGGATCGAATCAAATTGGGACCCAATCCAATTAATCTGAGGGCTACCAATAAACACTGTTCCTAATTTACCTGAGAAATTATCTGGGACGACGGCGTAACAATCTTTGTCCGAACAACTCTTCCTCCTTTCTGCTCCTGATTCCAAATTAATTAATCAATTTATGAAATTAAACCTAATTGACGAAAAACATGAAGAACGGATCGATCTAAGTTTTATACTTTTATTTACTTACCTGTGAAACAATAATCTGAGTGAAACTTATCAGCACTAGTCTTTATGTTAAGCCACTTTTTCACGGCTTGTTTTGGCCACGAAGACTACAATAATCACAAAATTAACCGAAAATTAATTAGAAGACTACAACAAGGAGAAATTAGTAGTAAATTAAATTAAATACGAGAGATCAATTATGTGAGTGCATGCATATAATATACCTTGGATATTTTGTTGGACTCTGTTCTCATTGCTCTTCCACCTTCGAATCGCTCAAAACTGAAGCAAAAGCAAGATATGAATTAGGATCTTTGGCATGAGAACAAGTGCAGACGGCTAAGGTTTAATATATAGTGGCAATAATATATGGAGATGCAGATTATCCAAATCCGAAGCGAGGAATTTTTAATAACAAAATTCGAGAGGGAGATTGATTTTGTAGCATTAATTGGAGGAAGTCACACACATGGAAAAATTAAAGTAATTAAAAAAAAAATAGTAATTAACAATGGTATAGATATTTGTTTTGTTTAATCTTATTGGTACGAAAATGATTAAAAATGATAAACGGTTTTCAACGGCAAATATAAAAGAGACTAGTTGCAGGGAGAAGCGGAGACAGCACACATGAGTCCTAAACAAACGAAAAAAAATGAAAAATGAAAAATGAAAATGAGAATATAGTATAGTTGTGGCTTCTATTGTGAGGTAGATAAAGAAAAGGCCGGGTTCATCGTTTTCTTTGGAAGAATCTTTCTTTTGAAGCTCCCGTTTGGCGCTTTACAGATCAAAGAACCATGAAAAAAGCCTAAGCCTTTCTTTATTCGGACAAAACATTCAAAAGCAAAGATTGAGAATTTGAGATCTCACTAGCATCCATTCAAAAGGTGAACCTTTTCCTTTTCTTTTTCTTTTCTCTGTTGCCAGAGAGAACACCACCACCTTATTGAAATCCAAGCAGAAAAGAAACACCATATTGTAACTGAAAAGAGACACTAACTTGTTTAATTGCACACGCAAAAGGGAAAGAAAATAAAGGAAACAGAGAAAGCAGACGTGAGTCAACGGCATTGCTAAATCGAGAGTGATGCTTGATAATGGAGGAGCAATTATTACTCCTACTAAAACATAAATGGCAAAGAAGAAGAAGTACCAGATCAGATCAAGAAGAAGAACACTTTCAGCTTCAGCTTCAGCTTCAGAGAGAATGATCAGAATAAAAGAGTGAAGAAGAAGACAAGACTGTTAACGATCTCAGCTTTCATTTTTTTTTTCTCTTTTATGCTTTATGGTGTTGTGTAATGTAAGAGGGAAGCATGGAAAAGAGAATATCTGAATATGGGTGTGTGACAGAGTCCTATAGTAGCAGCTGGTTCCCTTCTTTGTTTCTTTGTTGGTTACCCTTTTCGGATGCACAGAGAGAAGAGAAGAAGGTTTGGGTTTCGGTGCTATTTTTTCGGGGTCTCCTCGGTAAAGCAAAAAGGTTTCTCTGATTTATATCATATGAGACTTGAGTCTGAGAGAGGAAGGGAGAGAGAAATAGAATTAGAAGGTACCAAAAAAGAAGCTCCATATTTTTGAAACGGGGTTGCAGGGGTATATTCGTCTTTTCATTATATGTTTCGGTGGTTAAGGTCACTGAACTGCTAATCTTTGCCGTACACCTTTTAAGCTTGCCTTAATGTACCACTTCCAACGGCTGGCGAAATTTTTATCCTAAAATGCACATAATTATTTAAGATTTAATTTACATTTTCTAATAACATATATATTTTATTCGAAAATCCTATTTGAATTTTGAACACTAATAAGTATTTTATTTCTTCTCTTTGATTCTCTTTTTCTTACAAAAATTAAAGTTGGAAACTTTAAAAGAATAAAAAAAACTGAAATATTTAGTAACAAAAAAATAATCAGCCAAAAATAAACATAATTTATNAATTTAATTTTGATTGGATGTTAACTTGAATTTTAAATTTAAGTGATTATATAGTAATATTCCAATCTCATTAACCAAATCATATTAACACAAAAAATCAATCATTAGTTACTTACTATATAAAATTATATATTTATCATTCGTTAATAAACTTGATCATACTGGTACATATAAAGAAATTTGATTATTATGTTATAATATGTTTAATTATTTTATTATAAAATATTTGGGTGAATTTTTAAAAAAAGATTTTTTTTGAGTTATTTTTTTTAAAAGATCTTATGAAAAAATAAAAGTAATTTTATGTTTGGATATCTCATGCAAAAAGATCTTTTTATCTATTAATTATGTTTGGGTATAATAATATAAAAGTACTTTTTTGTTTATTTATTACATAAAAAACATCTTTTTTTTAAGGAAAAATAATCTTTTAAAAAAAATATAAATTACAGCTTCTTATAAAAGATTTTTTTTATTTTTCTAGTACTTCTACTTTTATTACTAAAAATTTGCCAAACATGCTAAAAAATAAAAAAAAGATATTTTTTCATTAAAAAAGATCGTTTTTAACAAAATAATGACACCCAAACAAGCACTTAATCAATTCTAATGACTGATTAATTTGTTAAGAAATTATATAAAATAATATGTATAAATATGTGGTTGATATTATTGTTTAATGTTTATAAATACCTTTTGAATTGATTTAATTTGTGTTACTAGCTATATCAATAAAATCATTTTACTTAATCATTATTATTATCTTAAGAATTATACAAATACAAATATCTAATTAAACAACAACGTTAAACTTTTATGTAACTAAATCCATAGCTTAATAGCCTATGTGTCTTATTTAAATTTGATATCTTATATCTAACTTTCATTTCCTACTTATTCAAATATACTCTTCAATTCTTAATTTATATTAATGTATAAGAATTAAGTTCAAATTCTTTAAATTAACAATAGCTCAATTATATATTTTTTTATTAAATAAGCGATTGTACAATATTCTAATCACATTAATTATACTGCATCGCACAACATGATTATTAATAAGCCGGCCATAATTTGTTTTTTAATTGCTAACCTTCTCTGGTTTTTCAGTTTTTTTTTTTAGATAAAAAAATTATATTTTTCAATTTAAGTAATAGTAGAAGTAATTATATTTTTGTACACTGTCAACGAAATTAAACTAGAGACTGTACATTTTTAGTATCACTCACATTGTCACCTTAAGATATAATAAATACAAGCATAACTCTATCTATTATATTTAAAACGAAAAATATAAAAATCTTTATTTAGATAAATAAAAGAAGAGACAGTCTTTCAGAGGCTCTCGTTCTCTTCTTGGTGGAAGTGTATTAAGTATTAACTTTTTCTTTCCCTGTTTTGCATTCTGCATAATTTATTGTATTGGGCTTTGATATAAAAAAAATTGCATGAATATCGATAATCTGATAATTAGGCATGGATTCATCTCTCTTAATTTGATAGTGTTTTTATTTATAAATTCACACAAAATATAATACAAAAAAAAAACTTATGTATGAAGAAATATTATCAAAAATAGAAATAATATTACCATTTTCCTTATACAAGAAGTAGATTTACAAATCAATCATGTTAATTCTGAAAGTAAAATGAAATTTGTTTTAAAAAAATGGATTTGACATATTTTTTGAGTAAATGATCGATACTTCCTTTCGATCTTCTGTGAAATGTTTAAATACCACTTCATTATTTTATATTTATAAGATTTGCATTTTGCTCCACTATAAAATTAAAATAATAATATACACGTCCATTTCATCAAAATGTATTTAATCAACAATCATTAACTTATATATATATATATATAT
>NC_029777.3:18880846-18892309 GCF_000817695.3 Arachis duranensis
AAATATGTATTTTATATATTATTATTTAAATTAATCAAATGATTATTTCTAATTTATATATATAATTACAATAACTATTACAAGATATTTTGATCAAATAAATTAAAAAATATGTTATCTTAATTTTATAAAAAAATATCATTTAGATTTTTTATAAGAAATGAGGGTAAGATTTTCTCAATCGTATTTTTGTAAGCACTAGTCATAAAAAAAAATTAAACTAAAAAATTATAAAATAATAAAATAAAATACTGATCATTATTAAATTTATAACTGATGTCCTGTTTGCTGTATTAAACTCCAAACTTTAGGAAGTATAGGCGTAGAGAGGTAAGGTGATATATTTGGGGATGGGTGTGGCTGCTACGTCAATTCTGTGTAGTAGTGACTAGTAGCTAGTGTGGTACTGTTTAGTTGAATGTCAAATCAATGCATCAAAGAAAGAGGCTCATCTCTCCTAAATAAACACCTATCTGCGCATTCATGCAACACACCAGAAAATGTATAATCTTGGCCTCTCACTTTTGTTTTTATTAGTTTATATTTTACAAAATTAATTAAAAATTAAGAAAATTGATTTGCGATATAAGGAAACCCCACCGAAGTCGGAACCAAACTAAAGCCTCATCCTCCACAATTGTATTAGGGTATCTATATATGAAACCCAGTATAGTTGGCACTTGGCACTGTATCTGTACGTGTTGTTCCTCTTAGTCTCACGGGACCACGCATGCGTGCTCTCTGCTCACATCATTATAGGTACCAAAATGGCTTCCCTGCCTAATATGTGCCCCCCCTCTCCTACTATTTCATTCATTCTAATTACATTCATACATACATATATTCCTTTGCCTTCAATTTGTTTGTAAAAAAAAAATCATATGTGTCCTTATTTAAAAAATTAAATTATTAGAAAAACGTATACGAGTAATTATTCTAATTCTTTTATAAAAATTCTAACACTATCTCATAAAATTACTTATGTTAAAATTTAAAGGAGGTCACATTGATAAAGAGACTAAAAATATCTTTTTTTTTTTAAAGATGTTTACATGTGTCATGATATTATTGGATATTTTTATTAAATCGGTTAATAATTTATTTTTTAATAATAAACCTAATTGTCCGCACTATAATTATTAAATCCGGTTTGATCCAACCGATTTACACAATCTAAATTAAATCATGTTTAAATTTTTTGATAAAAAAATAAATATAACCCTGAGTTTTGTTTAAAAAAAACTCATGATCCACTGGATTATGTAAATTGGTCGATTTGACCGGATCTGATAACTATTAAATTTATTGTTATTGTTATAAAAAAATAAGTTTTATTCTAGTTTATTAAAAAATACAAAATAACCGATTCATTAATACGTCCAATAATAATGCGACACATAAGTCTCTTTACATAAAGACGTTTTACGCGCTTTTATGAGAGTATTCTCCAAATTTAAATTGTTAACTTATGACAAAGAGACACACAAATAATTATATACAACAATTTATTAAAACATCTACCTAACTAACAATATTTATTTGATATTTAATAAAATTTAATAAAAAAATGTAAAATATTAAATTAGTATATTAGTCCTGTAATTTTACTATATAAATTTATAATTAAGTGTTTATAGTTGAAAATCTTTCAATTAAGTTCATATGCCGTTTTGAATTTTGTAATTAATTCATATACTCTGTTGGTTGTTATAGTTTCATCAAATTTTTAATTAGGTCTTTATATTTTTTTCTTTTTAATTGAGTTCTTGTACTAAATTTTTTTTAATTGGGTCCTTAAACTTTTTTTCTTTTATTTGGGTCTCTACACCAAGTTTTTTTTTTTTACTTGGATCTCTATATAATTAAACCAATTATTGTTAAAAGGGACCTAATTGAAAAAAAAATTGGTACATGGACCAAATTAAAAGAAAAAAAAGTATAGAGACCTAATTGAAAATTTTGCAAAACTATAGGGACCAACAGAGTAATTAAACCATTTTAAAATAAGAGGACGTTCAAGTATAGAGATTTAGCATTTAAGTATATCTTTAATTTGAAAAAAATATTCTATTAACTTTAATATTTTTGGTATAATAAATATCTAATTATAAAATTCAAAACAATACAATAATATAATTATTAAAAAAATTTTAAACTATAAAAATTTAGTTATAATTAAATTTGATAAAATTATAGAGACTCGTAGAATAATTTAACTAAGACAAAAATATAAAAATAATAATAGAATAGGTGTTTATATGGCATTTAAATTTTGTAAGAATAATATTTTTCTATAAGAGTGGTTAACTACTAAAATGAAACCTAAAAATTTTTTAGATCTCTTGAGTATGTTTTTATTCATTTTGAGCCTGGCTATATTTTTGGGTCATGGTATAAACAGTGCCCCTACTTGAGTCTGAGCTTTTTAAGGTCGAACTCGAATATTTGTAGGTTAGACTTTATCTCCAGCAAACTACAACATCAATCCGGGCGAATTGTCTTTCTTGAAACTAGGTGAGACACTTGACATGTATTAAAATTTGAGACATTACGTCTTTTCGTAATTTTGTGCACATTACTCTACGATTATCTTGGTAACCGTGAGAAATAAATGGAGGATTGTAGAATTACTCTTTTATTCCTGATGTTTTATAAATACCCAAACTCATTTTTATTTCTTCTTTTTTGCTTTTTTTTTGAAACATTTGTATTCTATTTTTTTCTCTTTCAATACATCATTCTTTTGTTCAAGATTTCTTTATATTGAGGCTTTAGAAGGCTTTGCTTGTGCTAAAAGAACGTTAGTATTTTGCTGTTTGTGTGTTCTTCGCTTCATTCTTCAATCAAGGTTGGTCTTCACTTTTATTTTTTGTACCTTATTCTTGGCTGGATAATGTGCATTTCTGGTTTTAAATTTATTTTTGTTGTTTTGGCAATGATTCTTTGTTTACTTGATGGTACTGTATCGTATTCATTTGAAATTTTGTTTCTTTTCTTGAACTTTTATTGTTGCTGCTAAGAAACTGAGTGGAGTTTTACGTTATGTTTCTCCAAATAGTTTCATATTTTTCCTTGAAGATGGGACCATTTTCGTATCTGTGTGCGTACGAAGAGTTATAAGAACTGTAACGTTCTTAGTTGATAATGACCCGACCTCTTTTGATTTTGTGTAAATATTTATATTGTTATTCCTGACCTGTCGACTTGTAGTGATGATCTTCTTTTATTATATTGTAGGTATAGCTTTTATGTCTCGGTCAATAATTTACAATATGTCCTCTAAAGTCCCGTCCGACCTGACCTGGGTAGATATAGCTGTTCTTACTCCTATTCTTATTATTGATAATGAGCACGCTGTAACCTTTCATAGACACTATAGGTTATTCTTGAATCGGGAAGATGAGAGAAGATATGAGATTGTGGTTGCCGACCCTGAGGAGAGGGTCTGTTTTTAGCGTCATTTCATTTATGTGTATGATTATTTTTTCACCAAATTAGAAGTTAGCCTTCCATTTTTTGACTTTGAATGTGAGGTCCTTGAGGTTTGTAATATTGCCTCTACCCAACTGCATTCTAATTCTTGGGGTTTCCTAAAAATATACCAACTTTTTTGTCGAAAACTTGTCGTCCTTCCTTCTCTTAAGGTCTTCTTTTATTTTTTTGTCCTCACTAAACCTTTCAGCTCCAAAAAGCAGGACTGGATCTCCTTTCGAACTGCCCAAGGGGGAAAAGTCTTTGACATTTTTTATGATTCTTTTCATGAATTTAAAAATTACTTCTTTAAGATCCGTTCTATTGATGGTGTTCAACCTTTTTTCTGGGTGAGAAAGATAAGCCTCTTTTTCCTTTGTACTGGGAAGAACATCTCATAATAGTTAAGTATAATTTGGACGAATTAGATGATGTCTAGGAAAGTGTAGTCAGTTTGTTACCAAGAAGTGTTTAGAAAATTCAAGCCAACTTCAATCCGAACTAGGTAGTCTTCTTTTCATTTTGTAGATGTAGTTTTGTTGACTTTATTTTCGTGGCTAACATGATCTGACCTTTATGTTGTGAAGAGAAGATGGATTCCAAGTCGGCTGCTATAAAAACTCTTCGGTCTGCTAGGAAGAATACTGTTGTTCGAACTTTTCAAATAAAATAAGTTGGTGAATCTGGCAACCTCTCCTCTCCTTCTAAATTGGACTCAGGTGCATCAGTCTTGATAAAAGTTATTACTGACCCGACTCCTCACCCTACTCCCCCTTCTAGATTAGGGAAGCAAACAATTCCTGTTCCACCTCCTAATCCCGAGTCAAATCCTAAAAAATGTAAGACTACAGAATCAATGGGTATTTATGAGCAAGGTTTTGATGCAATAACTTGGAGAAAGAAACACATCCTTCTAAATAGCTTTATCATCATGGATGATATTTTTATAAAAAGCCATCTTCAAGTATTCACCTGGGATGGAGTTTGGACGGCTGGGGTTTGTGCAACTTTGCTGAGGGAATTAGAGAAGACGCCCCTTGGCGTCACCCAGCATACTTTGACTGATCTATAGGCTAAGGTGGCCGGTGTCTTTAAGGGAATAAAAAAAGAGTTGGAGGATGAGAAGGAGTCACTTATGTACGACCTCGGTAAGGCTCGGGAGAGGGTAAAGCAATCTTAGGCCGCCTTAGCTATAGTGGAGCGCTTAAAGGAAAAAGCTGAAGAGAGTTATACTAGGGTCTTTGGGAAAAAACTTGACTTGGTGGATGAGGTTACCAAGTCAAAAGAGAAATATGCAGAACTAGAGGAGACTATAGCTCAGGGAATGGACGAGCCAGTTGAAAATATGAAGGCTCAAATCCGAGTAGTAGCTCCAAATGCTTACCTCTCTCTTATCAGTCCTGACAACATTATAGCTGATGGGAAGATTGTTCCTACACCAGAAGATGAGGAGGACACTCCTATGCCTGACCTGAAGGCTCCTGAAGTCCGAGCTAAGAGAGCTCTTCTGGTGGACGATGAGCGTGCTCCATCCTAGTCAGAAATTTTTCTGACCTCCTCCTTAACTTTTTAATGTCTAAGTATTTGTATGGCTCGACTTATGAATTTTTATAAACAATTTGGCTTTGTATAGTTGTAGTTGGAATAATTTTTTCTTTTTATTTTGTTGTTCTTAAAAAACTTTTTTCCACTTTTTTGGTATGGGACAGTTGGCTATGGATGATTTTTTGCTTGTCATAGCTGTTTCTTTAACATTTTTTTACTAAAAATCGAAGTCACCTGGTAGCTTTTGATATAATTTTGTTAAGTTGCAAAAGATGTCGGTTGAAGTAAGTCGGTTCTTTCTTGATCTTTTTGTAAGATTGGGGTTATATAATTTTTCTTAGTTTTATTCCGAATTTAAGTGGTCGGTTTTAACAAGTTACTTTTGCGATTCGTTTTAGATCTAACTCTTTTTACTTTAAGTTTTGAATGAGGTCGGACTACGATCTGCTTATATAACTTCTTACACTAATTTGTACCTCGTCGCTTCCTTACAGACTATCTAGGTCGGGCAATGATTTTCGTGGTTTTTCGAGTTTAAATTAGTGCGTTTGAATGGGAAACTTTTTTAAAAAATGAATTATCATTAATAAGAAAATCTGTTTCACATACGCTTTGTTACTAAGAGTTTTTCATTAACCCTTATACCTTGCTATGTTGCTTCATTAAATCCCCCTTTAGAAAACTCTTTTTAGGAGAAAACCATGAAATAAAAAAAAAAGAGCACACTAGGGAGCAAGGTGCACTTTCTAACTGTAGTAGCGAAGTTACACGCGTGCCACGACCTTGGAAGCTTGTTCTCCTTCAGGTCAGACACTTTATAGTAACCTTTTACTAGAACCTCAGTGATCTTATAAGGTCCTTTCCAGTTTGCAGCTGACTTTTCTTCACTCGACTTCTGTGTTTCGATGTCATTTCGGATTAATATGAGGTCATTTGTGGCAAAGCTTCTTTCAATGACTTTCTTGTTGTTCCTTAAGGCCGTTCTTTACTTCAAGGCTTCTTCCTTTATCTGAGCTTGTTCTCAGACTTCTGGGAGAAGGTCAAGTACTTCCTTTTGAGCTTAATGTTTCCTACCTCGTCATAAAATCTAACCCTTGAAAATTTTTCATTGACTTCTATAGCTATCACGGCCTCTATGTCATAAGTAAGTCGGAAAGAAGATTCCCTCGTTGTTGAGTGTGAGGTTGTCCAATATGTTCACAAGATTTGAGAAAGATCATCAGCCCATACTTCCTTTGCGTCTTGTATTCGGCGTTTTAATCCAATCAACACCACTTTATTCGAAATTTTGACTTGTCCATTGGCTTAAAGATGATCTACCAATGTGAACTGGTGCTTGATCTTGAGGCTGGCCACCAAGCTTCTTAAGGCTGAGTCGGTAAACTAAGTTCCATTGTCCATGGTGATGGAGTGTAGAACTCCAAATCAGGTAACAATATTCTTGTAGAGGAACTTCCGACTTCTTTGACTTGTGATGGTTGCCAAATGTTCTGCCTCGACTTAGTGAAATCATCAATACCTACTATGAGGTACTAAACTTGTCAGGGGGTTGTGGAAATGGCCCAAGGAGGTCTAATAAGCTCTTCTGATAAGGCGAAGTGATGCTGATAAGCTCTTCTGGGGGCACCACGAAGAAGTTAGCATGCTTTTGGTAAGGCGAACATTTTTTAATGAAGTTGGCTGCCTCCCTTTCTAAGGTCGGCCAAAAGAGGCCAGCTCGGATCAATTTTTTAGCTAGTGATCGTGCTCCTAGGTGGTTTATGCATATGCCATATGAACTTCCTAAAAAACTTCATTGGTCTTGGAGGTCGGGACACATTTTAGTAGAGGTGTGGATATTCCTCTTCTATAAAGGATGTTGTGAACCAATGTGTAGTTTTTTGCTTCCCATATGAGCCTCCTTGCTTCCTTTTCTTCTTTAGGAATGATATCGAACTTGAGATATTCGATGGTGGGAGTCATCCATCCTAAACTTAGATTGGATATGGCCATTGTTCCTGACTTGTCGACTTCCTTGGTTACTGATGGTGTGTGGAGAATTTCTTGGACCAAGCTTCTATTATTGTCCCCTGACTTGGTATTGGCCAACTTGGAAAGGGCATCAGCTCGGATATTTGATTCCCGAGCTATATGTCAGATTTCTGCCTTCAAAAATTGAGCTAATTATTTCTGTTTTTCTTCTAAGTATTTCTTCATATTGAAATCTTTAGCCTGATAGGTCCCATTAACTTGAGAATCACTAAACACTAACTTTGCTACTCTGACTTCTTTGGCTATCCTTAAGCCAGCAAGTAAAGTTTCGTACTCGGCTTGGTTGTTGGAAGCTGAAAATTCGAATTTCAATAAAAGTTCTATTCGAGTTCCTTCTTTAGTTTCCAGAATAACTCTTGCTTTGGTTTTAGTTTTGTTGGATGATTCGTCTACATATAAGTTCTAGGCTGTAGGGCTTCCGTGAGCTTCAGTATATTCGGTTGTAGAGTCTTGCTGACAAAATAGATCAGTTGTTGTCCGTTCTCATCTTCTCAGACCTAAGGCTGATGCTATGGCTCTATTTGCAACTGCTAAGTACAACACGAGCTCTTCCCTGGAATAGGTCGGGTGAGGATTGGTGGTTGACTTAGAAAATTTTTGAAGTCTTGAAAGTCTTGTTCACATTCTTGAGTCCATTCAAATTAGCTCCCTTTCTTGAGTATTGAGAATAGGTATAGAGACTTCAAAGCTGATCCTGCCAAGAATCTAGATAAGGCGGCTAACCTTCCATTTAATTATTGGAGTTTTTTGAGGTAGGTCGGGCTTTTCATCTCCGATATTGTCTTGCATTTGTCCGGGTTGGCTTTGATACCCCTTTGGGTGAGCATAAAGCCTAAGAACTTCCTGGCTTCTACTGCGAAGGTTCATTTTCAGGGATTTAGTCTCATCCCATGCCTCCTTATCATGTTAAATACTTCGGCTAAGTCGGACAAGAGATTGACGTCTTCCTTAGTCTTGACAAACATGTCGTCTACATATACTTTGTTCATTAATCGTTGATATGTGGCTCCAACATTTTTTAATCCAAAAGGTATGACCATATAACAACAATTAGTCTTTAAAGTGATGAAATAGGTCTTCTCTTGGTCTGTCTTGTATATCGAAATTTGATTATAACCCGAGTATGTATCCATGAAGGAAAGGTATCTATACCCTGAAGCAGAATCTACCAAGGCATCAATACTGAGAAGAGGGTGTGGATATTTGGGACAAGCTTTATTAAGATTGATATAATCAACACACATCCTCCATTTCCCATTATGCTTCTTTACGAGGATCGCATTAGCTAACCGTAGAGGATATTTTACCTCCCATATGAACCCGGCTTCTAGCAAAGCTTGCACTTTTTCTTCCACGATTTGTGTTCTTTTAGGACCGAACTTCTGTTGCTTTTGTTGAAAAGGTTGTGAGCCCAGATAAACAGCATAAAGTCAGGTTGTATACTAGACATATAAGAGGCTTTTCCAGTGAAGAAGTCAGCATTTTATTATAACAGTACAATAAGTTTTGCCTTTAATTCTTCATTGAGGTCGGCCCCGATGTTTGTTGTCTTCTCTACTCGATCCCCGATTTGAACTTCTTCAATTTTCTTCTCGGGTTGTGGTCTCATTTCTTCTCTTGCTCGGATATCACCGAGCTCAATAATGTTGACTTCCATACCCTTGACATTGCCCCTTAGGTTTATGCTTTCATTATAACACTTTCTTGCCAACTTCTGATCTCCTTTGATAGTGGCAATTTCCTTTGAAGTCAAGAATTTCATGCATATGTGAGGTGTGAAAATGACTGTAGCTAGTTGATTTAAAGTTGTCCAACCTATTAAGGCATTATAGACTGATGGCATGTCGATCACAATGTAATCAATGCTTAAGGTTCTTGATTTCATGCCTTTACCAAAAGTGGTATGCAACGAAATGAAATCAAGGGGTCGGATGGGTCTATTGCCTAACCCGAAGAGGTTATCTGGATAAGATCTCATCTCCTTTTCTTCTAGTCCGAGTTTATCAAATGCGTGCTTGAATAATATGTTAGCTGAGCTTCCCTGATCCATCAGAGGTCTGTGGAGATTTTCATTGGCAAAGATCATCGTAATTACAATGGGGTCATCGTGATCAAGCGTCACTCCTTGGGCATCTTCTTTGGTAAATGAATTTGTGGATAAATCGGGAACATTGCTATCTTCACCGACCTTGTATACTTTCTTAAGATGCCTTTTGCAAGAGGACTTAATTACTCCCCTCTTACAAATCCTCCATTTATCATGTATACATGCCTATCAAGGGTTTGTGGTGGCCGATCTTGTTGACCTCCGTCTTCATCACCTATCTTCCTTTTTCCTAGATTGTCGGACCTATCCACGAGGTATCTTTCTAGCCAACCTTGTCTGGCCAGATTTTCTATGACATTTTTCAGATCATAGCAATCACTGGTAGAATTTCTATATAATTTGTGATACTCGCAATATTCCGTCTTACTTTCAGCTTTCTTGTGCTTAATAGGATGAGGAGGTGGAATTTTTCAGTGTGGCAGATTTTTCTGTAGATGTCGACAAGAAAAACTTGGAGTGGGGTGTAGTTATGGTATCTTCAAGATTTTTCCAAGCTGTATTCCTCTTTTTTCTTTGCTTCTTTGTCTTTATCCCAAACTTGATAGGGAGGGTTTTGCCTTGGAACTGACTCTCTAAATCGAAAATTTTTCTCCATATTGATGTACTTCTCCATCTGCTCCTGTACTTCTCCATCTTCTCCATATTGAGAAAATGACCATTTTCTGAGGCCATTAACTAACCCCATTATTACTACTTCTAGAGGTAAGTTTTTTATTTCTTAGCAAGTTTTGTTAAATCTTTCTATATAATCTCGAAAAGTCTCTCCGACTTCTTGTTTAACCTCTAAGAGATTTGGAACATGCTTGACTTTGTCCTTCTGAATTGAAAATCGGGTAAGAAACTTCCTTGTCACGTCGTCAAAGTAGGTCACCAACCTAGGTGAGAGGCTATCGAGCTACTTCATCGCCGCTTTAGTTAACATTATCAGAAAAGTTTTGCAGCAAGTTGCATCAGACATCAGCTAGGTACATCCGACTTTTAAAATTGGTAAGATGGTGCCTTGGATCGGTCGTTCCATCATAGAGAACCATGTAGGGGATTTTAAATTTCCTAGGAACCCTAGCTCGCATGATCTCTTTAATAAATGGATCCTCTCCTTCTAGAGGGTTTTTCTCCCGATCAGTCTGAGTACTCCGACTTCTAAGGTTGGCCTCCAGTTTTGAGAGCTTTTCTTTCAGCTCTCTGCGTCATCGTACCTCTTTTCACAAATCTCTTTTCTCTTCTCTTTGTCGCTCAATCTCCTACTCAAGTTGCTCTAATCGACCATGGTGCCCATGTACAAGTCCCATGATTTCTGTTGGATGAGGGGGCTCCTCATCCTCGAGTGAATGAACTTTCGAATGGATTCACCGCGGTGGAGAATTTTTCGATGTACCTTTCCTGTGGGGGCCACTCGTCCTTTCATGTTGTGGAGGTATCACGAGTGTTCAGTCGTCGTTATGAGGTTTTGGTTCTAATTCAGATGCCGTATGACCGTCCTCAAATTGATTGTCCACCATGATTGGGTGTAGACTTCTAAGTTTCTGGCAATGGCACCAATGTTCAGAGGGTTACCTGATATGGGGTTGCTTTTGGGGTTGAACATGAGGTCCAGACTCCTTTTAGGGTAGCATCTGATTTCTGCTGACGCCGAAGTTCCGCTTTTCGAGTTCTTCGTGAGGGGGGATAGGGGTGGTATGTGCAAGGGATTCCGATGCTTAAGTTAGCAAGGGGTTCAAAGCAAGTTTTTAGTAGATTGGGGTCTGAATATACCTGAGGGTATCAGTATATTTATAGTAGAATAGATAACTACCTTTGATGGTGGACGCTGTTCCCTTTTTCTAGAGAAGTTGTTGAGATCTTTCCTTCTAGAAAAATAGGAGATATCTTAGTAGTCGGTTACTTATTTGGATAAGTAGGGCCAGACTTTTGTCGCTGTATTTGACCTCTATATATGAGGTCGGATAGGAGTAGTAGCTGGATCTCTTGAGTAGGCTTTTATTCATTTTGGGTCTGATTATATTTTTGAGTCACGATATAAATATTAGAGATATAATAACTCAATTATATTACCCAACTTAATATCTATCTATCCATCTATTATAGAAATAATTAAAAAATATAAAATAAAATAAATAATAATTAAAAAATACAAAATAAAATTGTTTTAAATTAGTTTTTGTTGTCTTTGCTTGATACACATCTTAATGCCACAACGAGACATGCATAAAAGAAGTGAAGCTCCTATTGATGGGTTTATTATGCCGAATATTTTGAATTAACTCATCACACAAATGACATGTATGTATAACAAAAAAATATCATGCGTC
>NC_029777.3:18892392-18907683 GCF_000817695.3 Arachis duranensis
AAAAAATCGCATAAAACAAAAAAAAAAGTTTACACAAAATTTACACAAATTTAAGAAAATCTTTCACATAAAAAAAATATTAGAGATATAATTATTTCTATAATTTTTTTCAATTCGGTTAAAATTTTGGGCAATTGATTTGATGACACGTTCAATTTTTTCCCACAATATACTCAAAATCAGCTTATGTATGTGGACACTAATATTAGAAAGAGAAGAAGAAGAAAAATAATTAAGAAAGAGAAACCCAAAATTTTTAATTAAAAAGAAGGAGAGTGTTTACATTAATATTGTAGTTGTGTAGACAATAATATAATTTTGAGAACGGGCTAAATAAAATTTTTGTAAAATAAATTTAATTTGTAGAAGTATAATAAAAAAAAAATGGTCGAATCATACAAAAATGAATGGTAAAAATAATTCCAGAGGGAGAAAATTTTTAAGGATGAGTTTATAGTTACAAGTTTTAGTTTTACTGGTAGTTCATTAAAGTCTTAAACCTTTTGAGGATATAAACATAATAACTTTTACAAGTATATTTTAGCAATTATATTCTGATCTACATTATTTATTATTATTATTATTATTATTATTATTATTATTATTATTATTATGAGAGAGATGAAAAATGTTTTTCTGATGAATATTTTGTAAAATAGTTTTACGTTATATTTATATATAATAATACACTTTAAGATACTAATTATTGGATGTTATAAGAAGCTTATAAAACTTTAATTGTTATGCAATTATTGGATGGTATAAGTAACTACTTTTTAATTATTTATTAATTACTTACAATTATTTTTTTTGATAGACTGAAAATAAATTTGTTGCGGATCCATTAATAAGATGCTAATATAAGATCATATTTAAATTTTTAACATTTATTTAATTAGATAAGTGATGTAACTTTTTGACTAACTTAAATTGATTACTTTTATAATTTTATATATATAACAAGAGTATATTAATACACTTTAATAAAATAAATAAAAATTTAAATTATTTTATTTTTAAATGCAGTTATTTTGTGTCAATCAAACAGATACACTTAAACTATCAATAGGGATGTACATAGATGGGATCGTATCCGTAAATCCACAGTAAATATTCGCATTCAATCCGCAGATTGATCCGATCGGATAGGAAACTTTTTACGGATCGGATCGCGGATATCTGCTCTACATCCGCATATCCACATATTCGCACAATAATAATTAAAAAATAAATAAATATATATGTTTGATATTATATTTATTTGTTTGTATATTTTAATTAGTAAATTATTCTTATATTATTTTATTTTTGTTATTTAGAAAAAATTTGAGTAAAAATATTTTAAGAATAAATAAGTTTAAAAGTGTGAAAGAAATATTTTTATTGAATTTTTTACATAGAAATATGATTAAAAAGAGAATGTTCAATTATGCGGATATATCTGATATCCAATCCGATACTAAAAAATGCAGATATCATATCCAATCCAATCCGATGGAAATTGTGCGGATCGAATCGAATTTTCGGCCATATCCAATATGATCCGTTCTGTGTACATCCTAACTATCAATCTGGCTAATTAGTAGAAATGGAGCATAGAATCCATCTTAGTAGCATTGACTTTTTACAAATATGTTTGAGGTGCGGTTTGGATCAATTTTAAATTAAAAAATTATTCGATTTGAATACTAATTTTATTTGTGGTGTAATTTGGATTGGATAATTTTTTTTAGAGAATCCGATCCAATCCAATCTAATTTTATCAAGCGGTTTGAATTGGATTGGATTTACAATTTTGTAAATTAAAAAATTAAATTTATATAATAAGTTTTAACATCAAATTTTAAATAACCAACAATGATATAACAAGTTTAACAATATTTTAAAAATAGCAATATTAGAGAGTCAGCACATTTTGTAATTTATAGTCATCAATTAATTATCATTAATATTTTTAATAGTGTAAGATTATATCAAATGGTATAAAATTATACACTCTTTTCTTAATAGTTAAATGTTGATTAAACTTTAATAAATTGCTGGTCCAATAATATATAAATAATATAAAATTATAACAAATTAAATATATTATAAGTAAAATTATAAATATGATAATGTAATAATAATATTTGAATTAATGGATTACTTTTAAAAAATAAATCTAAAATTTGATTCAATTTATATTATTTATTAAAAATAAAATCTAATCGATTCAAATGATTAAATTAATACAGTTTTAATTAATTTTCCGTTTAAAATAGATTAAATAAACAATTTAATTTGCATCGATTTAGCTAGCTTATACCAACAAAAATAATTACGTTTCTACAAAATACGCATACGTGTATAATTATCACAACGTTTGTATTATAAAATTGACTTCATTACTATGTCACTTACGCATATATATAACTGTCATATAAACTTTGGATTCAACACGTGCTAAGTCTTATTGCGAAGGTCAAAGATTATAGCTGATACAAAAGAGCAAAGATGGCAAATATGATGAAATGGAAACTACCGCAAAGTAATCAATCGAATCCATATAAAATCAGCCATCTATATCCATGAGATCCAAGGCTAAGTGCCCTAATTATGCACCCTATTAGTTGAACAAAGTTAAGATAAGTTTTAAAAATGGGTTATTACTTATTAATATATAGAGGGTTTGGAACATTTGAGTTGGACCAATGATTATGAAGTGAGTGTCATGTTCAAGTGTGTAATTCTTCATATACGCGTGTCAAGTTATTGGGGATTAAGAAGATTACATAGATCATGCCTATAACCTAATCCATCAAAGCGACATGTTATTAGTTAATATATTCATTAAACAAGTCGAAAAATGATACAAAGCAAAAAGGTTAAGTTAATTAAATATAGTTATAGTTATATTCTTGCCAGGTTAGAAAGCATATAGGGCAGACAAAGAGGGTGAACCGCACTCACAAAATGAAAGAGTTGTACTTCAATCTTACGGATTGAGTTAGGTTACTTCAGGTTTGGCAACTTTCAATAGAGAGAAATTTCCCTTATATACTCTTGATCTATATAGAAGGAAAATATTAGAGAATTAATATTTTGAGTATACAAAATTAAAAAGAATGTTAGAAACAGTGTAAAAAAAATTAGAGAGTTAACTAGTGTTAGTTCAAATACAAGAGAAAAACAAGACGAAAATTAGTAATCATCTAATAGTTGATTAGTATTAGTTTAAAGAGAAATTTAAAAAAGCTAACACTTTTTATTAATATTAATTAATATTATATTTTTATATTACTAGAATTTAAAATTTATGATTTAGAATGTATGATGTATAACCAATTCTATATTTTTTAGACATTACACATAAATTTATATTTATTAACTAAGTATTAATCTAAAACAATGAATTTTGCTGGTCACATAATATTAAATTTTTTTTTTCGAGCATATATTTAGGTTATCGCTCAGTGGTTTCAGAACTGTGGAATCATTGAATGATAAATATACATGTAGGATCAATATAAGATGGAAGTATGAAACTAGTAAGATTTATAGGTCCATTATATAGTATATTAAACGAATAAAAATAACATTAAAAATAGAAAGATAATATGCAAATACGTAACGTAGTTTTTTATTGACATAAAGATTTTATATATAAAATTAATAGAGAATACTGATCTTACTAATAAAAATATATAATTTTCAAAGAATGCAAGAGTAGTTTAATGAAATTATTTGCATTTTATTCTGAACAATTATAAGTCTATTAATTAAAACTTTTTTCTACATTCAAAAATCATTGTGTGGCACTTGCATATATGAAACCCTAAAATAAAATAGAGTTGGATTATAATCATTTCTGACAAACAAACTTGTGTATTTCTGATATCGTGATTCGATTTCTTTGATGATAATTTCCATTAATGGATTATTATTTATAGTAAGCGATTATTTAAATTTATAAATACATACCTTGTAACACGGATTAACAGATACGTGGTACCAAATACGTTGTTTAACTTAATCAAATAAGGTTTCCACCAAAAAAAAAAACTTAATCAAATAAGGCATGCATTCATGGACACGCAAACTAATAGTCCTAGTTGTTTTTGGGGACTTTTGTTGACAGAAGCATAAAGAATTTTACCTTTTTGACTCGGAAGATCCAAAGAAACATAAAAATACATCGATTGCAATATCTTGGCCGGTTCAGTAACGTAGATGGATTTTATTGAATTTGTTATTCTAACAATAATAAGTGACTAATAAAGAGACAAATTCTTAGCACTAGTTTAAATATTAAAACTAAAAAATCGGATTTGAAATTAACATGATGTTAATCTTCTCTACATAAATAATTGTCTAACAATTTGGATACACAATGTCACGAAATCTAAGTAAATTAATTTAAGTACGTAGTTGTCTCTAACTAGGATGAACTCCCTGATGTCAATTATTATTATTATTATTATTATTATTATTATTATTATTATTATTATTATTATTATTATTATTATTATTATTATTTATGAAAAATGTTAGGACCAATAGCGTATTTTATATTGTTAGAATTTAAGATTTAGAATTTATTATTCAAGATTTAAAATGTTAGTCAAACGTAGGGGTGGCAAGCGGGGAAGTCCGCCCCACCAAAAGCCCGTCCCCGTCTAACAGTAGGCTTAGCCCGCCAAATAACTTCTTTTTTTTTTTACTTTTAACTATTAAATAATATATATAAAGACATAAAAAAATCTCTCTTATTTTTTATTTTTAACTATTATAATTTCTAAAAGTATAAACAAATTATAATTTTTATATTCACAAATATTAAAGTCTTTGTAATTATAAATATCTAATAAATATAATTATAAACCAAGTTTTCATCCAAAACATAATTATAAATATTTTTCCCAAAGCAAAATAAACATAATCCAAAACATAATTATAAATATTGTCTCTAAAATAAAATAAATATAGTCCAAAATACTTAATTTTCATTTTCATTCTCTTGTAAGTTGGGTTGGAGGAAGTTGGGTTTTGGTAAAAAAAATTGTAAAAATACCTCTTGCTAAAAAAATTCTAAGCCCGGCAGAGAAGCCCGCCCCGCCAAAGTCCGCGGTTTAAGCAGTGTGGATTAGGCGGGCTTTTACTATTTGGCGATTCCAATTTTTCAGCCTAACCCGCCTTTTTTGGCGGTTACGCAGGACGGCCCGGCGGATTTAGGCCCGTTTTCCACCCTAGTCAAACGTCGCAAAAAAAATGATAAATTTTATTAGTGATATAACGTTACTTTTTATTTATACTATTGTTAATATGTAAAATAGTAATTAATATTAAATTAATCAAAATAACAAGTTCTTTAATCTTGGAGTTAATATATAGTACTAGGTAAAAATAAAAAGAAATTAAATGAGAAACCAAAGAAATTAATTTTCTCTTTTTCCTTCTTATTTAATTTTCTTTTGTTTCTCCCACTTAAAATTAAAGAACAAAAAAAAAAGGAAAAAAAAGAAGACGACTTTATTTGATATTTTTTTAGCAAAACTTTTAGTATTTTTCATTCTTTTAACTTTAGGAACAAAATTTTTTGTAATAAACATTAAAAAAAACATAAACTTTTGAAAATCTTGTATCTTTTTGTTTCTCCTCTTTGGAGATACACATAAAAATTTTTAAATGTAAATGTAAAATTTCTGTCTTTGTGTTTTTCTTATTCTCTTTCTCTTTTCTTTTGTATCAACTATTTAAAAAAATACATAATTTTGTAAACGAAAATATAAAATTTTACAGTTTTCAAACGATAAAAATTTTGTATTTTTGTATTTTTTGTTTTTTCTTTGACAATAATCACAGAAATTTCTTAAGGAATCATATTATAATGCCATTTTTTTTAAAAAGTTAAGTTGATAAGAAGAGATAACATGAAAATAATTATATATATAACGTCTATTTAAGTATTTTTTACTTTGTTTGATTTTCTTTTTTTTTATTTGTTATATGTTTTTTTTTTCTTTTAAAATTTTTCAAAAGTCAAACTCTAAATTTTTAAACACAAATTCTGATACCATAATGGGAATGTGAAACTGGTAGCTTGAAGAACGAAAAAAAATCTATTTTTTGAAGAATGCAAAAATCAAAACAGAAGGAGAGAAGAAAATGAAAACTATTACTACTGAACTAAGAATACAGAATACAAAGGTTTAGTGATAACATTAGATTGAAGTCCTATTTATATAAGGAAGGTAGAGCTAGACACTATGCAACCATCTAACCAATTTGTTGAGATTAGAAAATAATAATCATATTTTTTATGATGACAAACACATTGTATTTAGTTAAGTTAAAAACCCAAAATTATTTAAACTATATTTTATTTACGTAGGCCCAAGTTTATTTGTGTAGTCTAAATAAGAACAGTGTGTCTATAAATTGCTATTTGAACAAAATCAATAAAACTGTTGACAAATAGATCAACGTATCATCAACCATAATCCAGTCCATTGGCTTTATAAAAGAAAAGATAATGGTGCTGCTGCTGGCGTGTACAATTCGGGTAAAAGTTAATAACAAAAAAAGAGGTGATTCATTTTTTTATTAAACACCAAAGTGGGAAGAAGAAAAAAAGTAAAAATTGGAGGCTAAATTAAACCAATGAAATCAAAATCAAAATTTTAAATTAAGGATGTTTAAAAGAAAAAAATAAAATAAATTTATTATTTTTGTACACACAATAACTTGTTAAAATTAGTTTAAAGAGCAATCACAATTCGGATAAGAAGAAAATAGAGGTTATTTTCTTTGATTCACATCCGAAAATTTAAAATGAAACTTTGCTAAATTAGATGAGCATTTAATGTTGAGAGTTTAGGGAGTGAACCTAGTCAAACTAAGTTTAGTTAAAAACTTGGTTTGTCTCGGATAGAATTAAGAAGAATATTAAAAAATTAATGAATGTAAATTTTTGAAAAGATAATAAAAATTATACTATAGAAGACTAGATATAAATTACATTATATAAGATGGTTGAATCAGGATATATGATTGTATATTTTAATTTTTTCTTTTTGGTTCTATTTCTGATTTGTTGATTATAAGACAAAAATAAATTGTCACCTATATAATTAGTTTTGCAAACACAACATAATTTATTTTTGGTAGTAAAATTTAAAAAAAAATAAAAATAGCCTTAAATTTAACCCCTTTTTCAGTTCATTGAAAATTTTTACAATTATAACTAACACTAACAGACTCAAGCAATTAGAATCTGTTTTTTCTTTTAAATATTTTCACAATCTTAATTTTTGATAGTCCTAAATAAAATACAGAAATTTTAATTTCTCCTTCTCCTTTTTTTTGTTCTCTATATTTCTTTTTTTTCTTTTTTAAAAAGATTAAGAATAAGAATAAGAAGAGGAGAAAAAAAACTATTTTCTTTATTTTTTATTTTCTCTTAAAATATAAAAAATGAAAAAATGTCAAAGAAAAAGAATTAGAAAAAGAAACTAAAAGAAAAAAAAAACGTAACAATAATATGTAGTAGAAGAAAAATATTGTATAATTCACCTAATAAATAATTTTTATTAAATTAATAAATTATTTAACTAATTTGATTAAACTTAACTAACAAAAAAAAAAGACTTATTAAAACCTAGCACTATTAACATATGTTAAGCGTCTGCATGCTATGTTTTGGCTTCATGATGAAATTCACATAATATAAAATAAAAAATTGCTTTCATTATGAATAGAGTTTTAAGAAGATTGCTAGCTACTTCACTAGTGATATATATAGTTCAATTGATGACATAATCATTTTGGCTAGACACAAATGTATATACGTACATCTAATAGTCTATCATCATGATATGTCATCGGCAAAAGTGAATATACATGTGGCAAGATCTTAATTGGTTCAATTGCATATTGTTGATTGCGTATAGTGAATGAATACATACAATATGGAAATGTAGTTATATATATTGACTTTAATAGATGAAGGCCGGGTTAAAGTTTTCAATGGAGGCTAATCCGCATGATATATATGATGATTAATTTTAGTGGTAGGTTGAAGTGAATAATACTATAAATGATGAAATGTATGTGACTAGACAATGCTTATTTATAATGGCATATAGATCAAATTCTGGTACTTCCACTTTAATTGGTTTAGATACAAAACTAATCGAGAAAATACTTAATTTAGCTTCTGTTTATTCACACAAAAGACAGTGTTATTTTCTTTTTAAAATACTACCTTAGCTTTATTATTTTGAGATAATACATTCTTTCATTAATTAGGTCATTATTAAGTGTTAACAAAAATTAGTTTAATTAATGACAATTATTTCTCTCCCTCCCCGCGGTAAAGTTTCATAAACAGAAAGCAAATGACGAATCTAAAACAATTTTAACTGTGGAATAAAGTATATATATATATATATATAATTAACATAACAATGAAATTATTTTTATAATAATTTAATATAATAAAATCAAATTTAATAATATAACTCAGGAAAATAATATTATTATTATATACTACTTAATAAATTTCCATTGCCAGTTAAGTATAAGCTACGTGTTTAAGGGGACATGAACACAGTATAAGCTAAGTACAACGCTGGTACCGTAAATTTTACGGCGTAAGTAATGCATGGTCTCGCCGTCATTATACTGACTAATATTTCTTGAGACTATAAGAGACCTGTTAAGCTACTCCCTCCTGCTCATCTTTGTTAGATTCTTAGTAATGTTAATTAACCTAATAAACTCTTCTGAGGCTTTAATTTAACTGACAAATCATGTGTATTTTAATATGCTCCACTCAAATTCGAAACTTGATGAAAATAAAATAATAGAAGAATCTTTTAAGTATTGAATGAGTAAGCGTATAGTAGTATAGATAATATAAGTTTGTGATGTAATAAAATTAAGGATGGTCTAATTCATTTTACTGGAAAAAATCCTAACTCAGGACTTTTGAGTAAAAGAAAATGATTTTTGAGTCCTAGAAAGTTCTTAAACTTGAGAATGAATTTGAAAGTAAATTTTATTTAATTAAATCTAATTAAGAGTTATATTCTTAAAAATTTTAAATGAATTTGAAGGAATGAATTATTGAAGTTAGTTAACAACTTGGTTAAAAAAAATCAGACTCTTCATAATTTTGTTAATTTAAAAAATTGATTTGTGAACTGCGAATACTTATGGTTCTAAAGTCGAATTTGGTTATGATTAAGATTCTATTTATTTGATTGAAATATGATTATGAAGAATTGTGGTCTTGAATATGATTGAAATGAGATATGATTTTGAGCACAATCTCTTGGAGACAACGATATGTAACGCTCACTTGAGATAACATGCGTGAGACTCAGTAGAGACGGCAATACGTAACGCCCACTTGAGACCTAAAAGAGGATTTTTCATGAGGATGGCGATATGTAACGCTTATGGAGAAAACAAATTTGATAAGTGGGGATCGCAATACGTAACACTCACTAGACTTGAGATTGATGGTGCAGCTCGGTGAGGACGGCAACGAAAGTAGAGTCATCGGTGGTGACAGGACCAACCGTAACCGAGGCAGTGGCGGCAGAACCATTGCCATAAAGGATTCGTGCAGTGTTCCACCATGAAGGAGCAGGAAAAGAAGATCAATGAGGGAGTTTTAGTAGGAAATCGGGTCGGGTAGTGGTTTAGGTTCATTTTTCCAGGTTTGGGCTTGCTTAGTTCCAGGCTTTAACAAAAAAAAAATGTAACTACCACGTCATTCTCTATTAGCACCATTAGTAAAGAAAATAATGGAAGGACGAACGTGACTAAGTTGGTTATCTTTCGGGGATGAATTCGATTAATTTATTCTTTTTAGGACGAAAATGGAGATCGAGGTATTTTTCAGGGACCATTTTGGCTATTAACTATATATATATTAGATTATAATTTTTTCTCACCTTGTTATTATATTTTTATAAAGAGGGATAAGAGTTGTGATTTGATGGTTTTGTATATACATATATACTTGTAGAAGTTATTCTTATAAAGAGGGATAAGAGTTGTGATTTGATGGTTTTGTATATACATATATACTTGTAGAAGTTATTCTTATAAATGTAAAGTGTGATGAGATATATTTAAGTATATATATATGTTTGTATGTATAGATGTACGTATAAAAGAAAAAATATTTTCGGTTTCTCAAAGAAATTATTTATCACGTCTTGATTTTTGAAATGTTCTACGATCTCTTCTTGTGCCATAAGTAGAGCTTTTAAATTAGGTATAGTGTATGGTGAATCTTTTGTAGTGACAAATGTAATAAATGAATGATTCTCTTTGCTCAACCCATCAAGAATAACATTAATGTATTCTAAATCGGTTAAAGAAACTCCAACAGCAGCTTGAAAAGCAACAATCTTTTTAATTTTGAGAAGATAATCTAAAGTTGACTCTTCTTTGATAGTTTCCAATTGTAGCTGCAATTGTCTAACCCTTATCTTGGATTGAGAAACAAAATAAGTGTGAATTTTGGACCAGAATTTATGTTCAAAGTGGCAGTCAATTACCGAGTTAAACTCCAAAGTAGTCTATGAGATTTCCCTGACTTCTCAATTGCACTATTTATGTCCTCGAAATTGAAAAAAATACACCAATTTGGTCCCTTCTCCCTTTTCCGTCCAAACTCCTTTCCTGGCGGCAGTGATATGGCAATTTTTTGCCATGCTGGACATCCCAACGGTTACATGACGTGGTGTTCAAAAGTTTGTAACCCAATATGGTCCCTGAGCCCCTTTTTAACCTTAACTGCTGATGGAGTAGGGTACTTCTTTCCTGTTCGTTTGCTTCGTCGTTGCTGTGCTGGGTGGAATGATGGTTGGACGTGCAAATGAGGGAAACGAAAGTTCTATTCGATCAACGACAAGGACGCCAAGTCGCATCAGAGCCTCACGAGTGCCAGAGCTTTCGATAGCCATGGAGTGTAATGAATTTGTGCATGGTGAAAATGATTTGGTTTCGTAGTCATAGTACAGGTAAGTGTTAAGAATCTTATTTGTTTGTTTGTTGTTAAATGTGTTTGTTTGGCTACTAAGAAAATTGAAGCAGGAAAAAAAGAAAAGAAAAATGAGTTTTGATTCTTTTGGGGGGTGATTGTTTATGTAGTTGACTACTTATAGCCTTATAGGTCATGAGTTGACTTCACCAACTTTTTCTTGGTCTTTGGTTATGCAGCTGTTGGTTCTTCTTGCTTGAATCCCAGTTTTGGCTCATTCTTCTTCTAAAGAAAAATAATTGGATGCACATAACCTATTTGTGAAAATGACACAGAAGAGTGCACTCTTGATCCCTTTATAGTGATTGTTGATTGTGACAGTACGGCTCTATACGTTTACTTTCTCATAGTTTTGTGTTGGAGGAAATAGGCTATGGTTGTTTTCTTGCTAATTGGTACAATAGGACCACCAATCAAGAAAATAGCTGGTTTCAGTATTAAACAAGCCGGGAGAGGTTCATACAGAGGAAGCTAGGTGTTTTGTGTTTATGTCTGTCTGTGTGCTTTGAACATTGAACTTGTTATTTGAACTATGATTTTCGTACATTTTTCCTCAAAAGTGTTAGCAAAAAGAGAATATAAAACAGATGGAAGCCACTTCTATGACTCATAAGTTGTTGAAGGGCTTTTGTGATGGTACACAGTGGAAGTATGTTAACCACCGTTTCCCCATGTAAGTTATGTGGCTATTTGTTGTGCTGACTTTTGTGTTTGTTTGTGCTGAAATGAGTAGAGTTGTCTTTTTATGTGGTAGTTACTCAATAAGTTAAGTTCACAGTTTTCAACTTATTATGAGTTAGTGGTGTGCTTCTAGAAGAATTGATCATGTTGTTGATGGCTCACCATTTCCTTATGTTATTTGCTTATTTCCTTATGTTATTTGCTTATGTGGACTAATGTTACTTTAAAAGGGGTTAAACCTTGGATTATTAACTAAATTTTGTTTGGTCTGCTACTTGTTAACCTGGGAAGATGGATATTATGGTTACCAGAAAACTAATAAGGCCGCAGAGAGTATGTTGGATAACATCAATTTCAAATTCCTAGTTGAGGTATATTCTTCAAGTGGTGAAAGTATTGATCGAATAGAATAGAATTTCCGTCTCTCTCATTTGTACGTCCAACCAAGAAGAAGAAGAGTACGCCACTCCATCAGCAGTTAGGGTTAAAAAGGGGCTTAGGGACCACATTGGGTTACAAACTTTCAATAGCCACGTCATGTAACCGTTGGGATGTCTAGCATGGCAAAAAATTGCCACATCACTGCCGTCGGGAAGGATTTTGGACGGAAAAGGGGAAAGAGACCAACTAGGTGCATTTTTTCCAATCTTGAGAACATAAATAGTGCAATTGGAAAGTCAGGGACCAAATCGGCGCATTTTTGTGAATCTCAGAGACTACTTTGGGGTTTAACTTGCCAATTACCCTATGCTTGAAGGAGGAATCTATGGATGCAAATAACCAAGATGTGACATTGTAGTCATCTGTGTGCCATGTTATTTTTTTTGTATTTCCTTGATTCTGTTTTGCTGGCTTCATTATTAGGGGAGGCATATTGTGGTGGAATTTGTAAGACTCCGAATTTTTAGAAATTAAATAAGTAAGTTATTCATAATTTATTATATTTGTTGATAATTTTATTTAAAGAAAATTATTTTTTAAAAGTAATTAAATTAAATTTTAATGTATTTTGAGTTTAAAATTCATTAGGATTTATAAATTTTTTTTATATAATTGAATATATTCATATTAGGAATTTAAAGTTATAGTAATTGAAAATAAGGACAATTTACTAAAATAAAGCAAATGCACCCCAAAATTACCTAAATCTCCCAGAACAAAATTTTCTTCGTGAATGTCCCAAAGGCATTTGGTTTATTTCAGTAAATTACCCTGAAAATAATGAGAGTTTTATACAATTTAAATCGAATAATTGAAAGTTTTGATTAATTTTATAAACTAAAAAAATTTATTTATTTATCTCTAATTTTAAATTAGAGTATTTAATTAAAAATAATTTGTAAGTTGAAAAATAAATAATTTTGTTAAAGTTAATTATATTGGATTAAATTTGATTTTAAATTAATGCTCCACCCAAACCGTAATTCCCAAATCAAATCCTAATCCTAATTTACAAACAAAATACAAACCCTAATACCCCCTACCCTCAGCAGCTGCCACACACACACATACCCCCAACCACCTACTCCCTCACAAATAGACACATACACGCAGAAGAAAGAAACGAAAGAAAGTGAGAAAGAGAAGCAGAGAGGGAGAGAAGAGAGGGTTGCAATGTGAATGAAGGAAGGAGGAACAAGTTGTGCCGCCACGCCCTGCCGCCAAGCCTGCTTCACCATCGCCATCGTTCATTCGCGTCTTGCCATCGCCGTCTATGGAGTTGGCAGACCTGTTGGACCCATTGTTGCTGCCACCGTCGCACGAACCAGATGAGGAGAAGAGCTGTCGTGTTTCATGTGAGAGGGAGGCCGTAGCTGTCACATGCAGAGGAGAGAAACGGCGTAGCGGGGTGGTTCTGCCACTGTTGGAGCTCCGTTGCTACTATTGCCATGGCTGTCGTGCCTCTGTCGCTGGAGAACGGCGCCGTGGTCACTGGAAGCACTGCTGGAGGTGCTCTTGTCCCTATTCTTCCTTCCTAGTGGTACAGGTTGAGTTACTGTGATTGCATGCGGTGTCTGATGGCTGCAGCTGTCACGGGAGTGGTCAAAAGTGTTGCCACTGCTGTGAACATAAAGAAAAAGGGAGGTTCGCTGTGTTTAATAATATCTGAGTTTGACAATTCGAGGTACGGGAGCTTTTTTTAAACTTATTTTACTTTCAAGAGTTGTTTCAAGTTGATATTAATGTGAAAAGTATATTTTTGTGATCTCGTAAGTCTTATGGATTGAATTGAGTTATTTTGGATGAATGAAAATGTTTGAATAATTGATTGATCGATTGAGAAAGTTGAATATTCTGAATAGTTAGCTGATGTTGTTGAATTGGTTTTTCTTGAATTATTGGAAGAGATTTAATATTAAAATTTGGTTTGATATCAGACCTGATTTGATATCAAAATTTGGTTTAAAATAGATTTGAAAATGATTTGATATTTGAAAATGATTTGATAATTGAAAATGATTTGCTATTTGAAAATGATTTAGAAGGGTTTGAGAAATAGTTTGGTTGGGACCCTTGAATGGTGGTAAAAGTCCGAGTTTTAGAGGAGATGCTGTCGAAATTTTTATAAAAATTAAAGATTATTGTTTTGGTTAGAATTTATTAAAGAACTATTTTCTTTGATTTTGATTTTACTAAAGGAAGGAGTATGTTTTGAGTCGTTTTAGCAAATTTTTAAGAAATTATTGAAGTCTGCAAAATGAATTTTGAATGTTTGGAAAGGAATTTAAATTTTAAATGGTTTTAAAAGAACAAGGATTGGAGGAAAAGGTGTTGGATAGATTGTTGTAAAGAAAGTGGGAATGTTTTGAAACTAAGAATAAAATAGATAAAAAGACAATGAATGTGATAAGTTGGCAAGGACGGTGGTCGATTCCGTTTGTCTATGATTTCTCGCTGGTTACACGTGACAGGACATATATTCTCTCTAATGGTGATAGGGCACATAATTCCTTTAATGGCGACAGAGCACATAATCCCTCTAATGGTGACAGGACATATAATCCCTCTAATGGTGACAAGCATATAATCCTTTTAATAGTGACAAAGCACGTAATCCCTCTAATGGTGACAGGGCATTTGATGAGCGGATAATTTATACGCTTTTTGGCATTGTTTTTATATAGTTTTTAGTGAGTTTAAGCTACTTTTAGGGATGTTTTCATTAGTTTTTATGTTAAATTCACATTTCTGGACTTTACTATGAGTTTGTGTGTTTTTCTGTGATTTCAGGTAAATTCTGACTGAAATTGAGGGATTTGAGCAAAACTCTGAAGAAGGCTGACAAAAGGACTGCTGATGCTGTTGGAATCTGACCTCCCTGCACTCGAAATGGATTTTCTAGAGCTACAGAACTCCAATTGGCGCGCTCTTAACGGCGTTGGAAAGTATACATCCAGGGCTTTCCAGCAATATATAATAGTCCATACTTTATTCGAAAAATGACGACGTAACTTGGCGTTAAACGCCAAGTTCATGCAGCTGTCTGGAGTTAAACGCCAGAAAAACGTCATGATCCAGAGTTGAACGCCCAAAACACGTCATAACCTGAAGTTTGACACCAAGAAATGCCT
>NC_029777.3:18910572-18910895 GCF_000817695.3 Arachis duranensis
TTCTATTATCTTTTATTCAAATCTCTCTTATTCTTATTCCAAGATATTCATTCGTACCCAAAAACATGATGAATGTGATGAGTCAGATTACCCTCATTATCATTCTCACTTATGAATGTACGTGATTGACAACCACTTCCGTTCTACATGCAACAGAGCTTGAATGCGTATCTCCTAGATTCCTCAACAGAATCTTCGTGGTATAAGCTAGATAGATGGCGGCATTTATGAGGATCCGGAAAGTCTCACCTTGTCTGTGGTATTCCGAGTAGGATCCTGGGAATCCGGAAAGTCTCACCTTGTCTGTGGTATTCCGAGTAGGA
>NC_029777.3:18911497-18912448 GCF_000817695.3 Arachis duranensis
CACCAAGTTTTTGGCGCCGTTGCCGGGGATTGTTCGAGTATTGACAACTGACGGTTCATCTTGTTGCTCAGATTAGGTAATTTTCTTTTCAAAAACTTTTTCAAAATTTTTTTCTTTTCTTTTTCGTTTTCTCCAACTTTATTTTCGAAAAAATTAAGAAAAATACAAAAAAATTAGAAAATCATAAAAACCAAAAATATTTTGTGTTTCTTGTTTGAGTCTTGTGTTAATTTTTAAGTTTGGTGTCAATTGCATGCTTTTAAAATTTTTCTTGCATTTTTTCGAAAATCTCATGCATTCATAGTGTTCTTCATGATCTTCAAGTTGTTCTTGACAAGTCTTCTTGTTTAATCTTGATGATTTCTTGTTTTGTGTTGTTTGTTGTTTTTCATGTGCATTTTTGCATTCATATTTTTCATGCATAAAAGATTTCTAAGTTTGGTGTCTTGCATGTTTTCTTTGCATTAAAAATTTTTCAAAAATATGTTCTTGATGTTCATCATGATCTTCAAAAGTGTTCTTGGTGTTCATCTTGACATTCATAGCATTCATTGTTTTGATCTAAAAATTTCATGCATTGAGTATTTTTGTTGTTTTTCTCTCTCATAATTAAAAATTCAAATATCAAAAAAATATCTTTTCCTTATTTTCCTCCAAATTTTCGAAATTTTGGGTAGACTTGTTCAAAAATTTTCAAAATTAGTTGTTTCTTACAAGTCAAGTCAAAATTTCAATTTTAAAAATCTTATCTTTTCAAAATCTTTTTCAAAAATCATATCTTTTTCTTTTTTTTATAATTTTCGAAAATTTCAAAAATTATTTTTCAAAATATTTTCAAAATCTTCTTCTTATCTTTTTATCAAATTTTCGAAAATTAAGCTAACAATTAATGTGATTGGTTCAAAAATTTGAAGTTTGTTACTTTCTTGTTAAGAAAGGTTCAATCTTTAA
>NC_029777.3:18912640-18913352 GCF_000817695.3 Arachis duranensis
TCTAACTTCTTATCTTCTTATCTTTTTCAAAATTTGATTTCAAATCTTTTTCAAATCAACTAACTAACTTTTTGTTTGTTCATTATCTTTTTCAAAACCACCTAACTACTTTTCCCTCTCTAATTTTCGAAAATTCTCCCTCTCTTTTTCAAAAATTCTTTTTGTTTTAAATTTTTAATTTTAATTATATTTCATCTTTAATTTTCGAAAATACTAACCCCTTTTTCAAAATTTATTTTCGAAATCTTCCTTCTCTTTTCTTATTCTATTTAATTAATTAATTACTAACACTTCTCTTCACCTCTCTTCATCCACAAATCCGAATCTCCCTCTTCATTCTTCTACCCCTTTCTTCTTCTACTAACATAAGGGAATCTCTATACTGTGACATAGAGGATTCCTCTTTCTTTTCTTGTTTTCTTCTCTTTCATATGAGCAGGAACAGGGAAAAAGGCACTCTTGTTGAAGTTGATCCAGAACCTGAAAGGACTCTGAAGAGAAAATTAAGAGAAGCTAAATTACAACAATCCAGAAATAACCTTTCAGAAATTTTCGAACAGGAGAAGGAGATGGCAGCCGAAAATAATAATAATAATAATGCAAGGAGAATGCTTGGTGACTTCACAAAGCCAACATCCAAGTTTGATGGAAGAAGCATCTCCATTCCTGCCATTGGAGCCAATAACTTTGAGCTTAAGCCTCAACTAGTTGC
>NC_029777.3:18917320-18917741 GCF_000817695.3 Arachis duranensis
ACCATGCCTTAAAGCTATGAATAAAATCCATTAGTCCTTCACCTCTCTTAAAAGAAAAATGTTTTAATTCAAAAGAACAAGAAGTACATAATTTTCGAAATTATTAGTGAATTTAATTTGATTATATTGATGTGGTGGCAATAATTTTTGTTTTCTGAATGAATGAATGAACAGTGCCTATGTCTTTTCATCTTGTTGTTTATGAGTGTTAAAATTGTTGGTGCTTGAAAGAATGATGAACAAAGAGAAATGTTATTGATGATCTGAAAAACATCATGAAATTGATTCTTGAAGCAAGAAAAAGCAGTGAAAAAAAAAAGGCGAAAAATTTTAAAGCAAGGACCCAAGGCTTTGAGCATTAATGGATAGGAGGGCCCAAGGAAATTAAATCCAGGCCTAAGCGGCTAAATCAAGCTGTCCA
>NC_029777.3:18919320-18989376 GCF_000817695.3 Arachis duranensis
TATTTCCCCGAGAGGAAGAAAGTAGCCACAGTTGATGGTGAACCCCTATACAAAGCTTGCCATGGAAGGAAGTAAGAAGGATTGAGTAGAAGCAGTAGGAAAGCAGGCGTCCCTGGGCTCTACAGCATCTCCATCCGCTTATCTGAAATTCCCACCAATGAATCTGCATAAGTGTTCTATCCCTTTTATCATTCCTTTTTATTATTAATTATTCTAAAAAAATCATAAACCAATTTAATCTGCCTAACTGAGATTTGCAAGGTGACCATAGCTTGCTTCATACCAACAATCTCTGTGGATTCGACCCTTACTCACGTAAGGTTTATTACTTGGACGACCCAGTACACTTGCTGGTTAGTTGAACGGAGTTGTGAAAATAAACAGTGCCCTAAGAGTAAATATATGCTAAAGCTCAAAAGATAGAAATCACAATTTCGTCCACCAGCATTCTTCCTCTAATGGACAGCCAATGTGCTGAGATATGTTATTGTGCAACTTAGAGACAATGTCTGGGTTAGCTAACGGATGTGTCAGGCTCTGGCAATTTAACCGACACGTGAGCTCACGGCCAGTAGAACAGACATGTAGCATGTTGCATTTATTTGTTTTGTTTGTGTGTGCTTAAGTATTTTGGTTTGCCTATCTGATGAATTCTGTTTAACTGATAATTGTAATACTTACTGTAACTGTTCTTTAAATGTGTTTGCCTTGTATTTGTTTGTTCTTGTGATTGATTTCTATTTTGAGTATTTGGTGGTGATTTGATGGTAACGGTGATGGATTTTGTTGGCCCGGAGGCCAAGATTTGATTATATATTGGGTCGGAGGCCATGATTGGTTATGTTTTGGCCGGAGGCTATAATGGATGAGTTTAAAGATTGATTGACCCTTTGGTATGTATTAAAATATCATGCAAATTGTTGAGATTGGAACTTTCTATAAGAAAAGATATGAAGTTGGCTTTTTTGTACTATTAATCGTTGTGGTTTAAAAAAGATTCATACGACGAACGAAGATCTCTGTTTTCAAAATCCATTCTTCTTTTTATACGTATCCTCTTATGATAGTTCTTAAACCCTCTACTAAGAACCTGCGAGGATGATGTTCTCACCCCTACTGACTTCTCTTTTCAGGACGGACGAGGAAGTTTTCAGAATTTTTGCTAAGTTCTTAGATATGCTATTTCAGTTTGTATACATATGTTATAGTTTCTCCCTCACCTTTATTACTATATTCTTGTAAGAGGGATAGGAATGGTGATTATATGATATGTATGTATATAATAATTGTAAGTTAATTGTATAAGAAATTTTATATATATGTATATGTATGTTAGTAAAAATTTAAAAGTATTTCTATTTTTTTAAGAAAACAACGATATGATTTCAAATTAAAGACTCATATTTTATTATTAAATATATAGAAGTTGTTGTAATATTTTCGCTATCAGAAGAATAGCGCAGTCGAAAATGTGATATTCTAATAGTGAAAGTGTTATAGAAATTTGTTCTTGTCAAGGTGATTTTCTAATTTTTGTCCACAAATTATGAGAGTTACAAGATATCTCCATGTTAAAAAATTATCATAAAAAAGCTTTCAACTAATGGAAAAGAGAGGTTTGTTGGCAGCAACATTGTTAGTGGTGAGTGAAGATTGAAAAACTATTACTAAGTTATTAGCAGAAATTACAAAATTTATTTTATCAACCATGAATCATTACAACTCGTGATACCATGTAAGAATAATGAGGAGATTAGAGAAAGGAAGATTGAAAGAAAAATTGAATAACGTGTATTACTGCATTAGTTTTAATCTTCACTTATACAAGTATTTATACATGCTTAAGACTAGCATTCTATTATGCTAACTATAAGTCTTGATAAAAAAAAGGACCAAAACGGTTACAACAGTACTAACAACTTTTTAATAATAGAATGAAGTTATAACTAATTTTAATATCTCTTGTAATATTAAAGGTTAAGTATGATTTTGGTTTTTAAGGTGTAAGTCACAATTTTTTTTTGTTTTCAACCTTTTTTTGTATACAAAATTGTCCCTAAAATTCAATGAAGTTTTAAAATCGTCTTTCAAACTAAAATATCCTTCTCTTCTTCTTTTTATTTTTCTTCATCACATCTCTTCTTCTTTTTCTTCTTCTTCTTCTTCTTCTTCTTCATCGTATCATTTTTTTTGAAATAAAGATAGAAAAAATATGGAGATTGAGAAAAGAGGCAGAATATGGGGAAGTGAGAGAAAGTGTGTGCACGAGCTTGTTGGAACCGCCGCACTGCCGCCGCTGCCTTTGTGTTATAAAATCGTCGCTAGAAAAGGGAAGAAGAGGATATCTGAAACCGTTCACGGAAGAGAAGCACGTCCATGAGCGGGCGTGGTGGAGATGGCATTGTGGAGAAGATAGAGCCGTTGTTGCTGCTACTCCTCGCGTGCTCGCCACTGTTCCAAACTGGTTGTCGCTGTTTCTGCTTCTATTTCTTCTATTTCGTCTTTTTTTGCTTCTGATTTCATTATTGTTGTTGTTGATGCTGTGATGAAGAAGAAGAAGAGATGTTGTTGTTCTTAAATTTGAATACTATGTTGTTGTTGAATATTGTGTGTTATTGTTGTTGGTGTTCCATTAATGACTTCTTTGTGGTTTTTTTCTTCCATTAATGGCTTCTTTATTTTTTTTCTTGTTTTTAATTTTATAATTTTTTAGGCGTAATTTAGTCTAGAATTTTAAGATTTTGGTCAAAAAAACAATTTTAAAACGATGTTGAACCATAAGAACGATTTTATATACAAAAAAGTTTAAAAACGAAAAATTTTTTTGGCCTATACAATAAAAATCTAAATGTACTTAATTTTAATATTAACTTGAAAAAATTGTCTTAATAGTTGAACTTTGTTTTACTCAAATTTTGTTTACGTTTAAAAGAAAACGTGGGTATCTTAATGTCGTAATTCACTACAACATTTTGGGCCTAAGGCCACGGTTTTTTTGGTCACGGTAAAAAACTGTGACCATAGACCCTCTATGGTCACGGTTTTTTAGGGTGACCAAAACAAAAAAAGCTATGGTCACGGTTTTTTTGGAAAGGGTAACCATAGAGTACCTATGGTCACGGTTTTTTAAAAAAGGGTGGCCTAAAAGGGTCTATGGTCACGGTTTTGAGGGGTGACCTAAAAGGGTCTATTGTCACGATTTTTTACAGTAACCAAAAAGGGTCTATGGTCACGATTTTTTAGAAAAAGGTGACCTAAAAGGGTCTATGGTCACGGTTTTAGGGGGTGACCTAAAGGGGTCTATGATCACGGTTTTGGGGGGTAGCCTAAAAGGGTCTATGGTCACGGTTTTGGGGGGTGGCCTAAAAGTATCAGAATTTGAAAATTGAAACCGTGACCATAAAAACTGTGACCATAGATAAAAAAATCGTAACCATAGACCTATGGCCATGAGAGAATAGGCCATGGTAAAAAACCGTGACCATAGGTCTAAAACCGTGACCATAGATCTATGGTCACCCTTTTTAAAACCGTGACCATAGGCCTTTTTTTTTGTAGTGATTGTAACGTCAAATAAAATTAAAAGGAATAAAAGTAACAAATAAACATATAAATGCAAGGTGCTGGTGGCGAAGTAAATTGCAGAAATTGAAACAAACAGGAAATTAAAAAGAAGATGAAGGAAGAAATATGAACGTAAAAGATAAGAAGATATAAAAGTAGATGAATTTTATTAATAAAAACTGAAAGAAAGCAAAGTACAAGTGTTTGAATTCAGAGGAATTACTTAAGATTTTTTATTTTACTCTGTGATGCCAAGGGGCTGAGAGCGTTTTGGGTTTCTAAGTGTTTTTCAAGAAGAACTGAACTCCTTACAATGTTTTCCTAAAGCTTTATTTATAGACTAACTTAATATCAGCTGACAGTTACCATTGGTACACCTGTTGCAGGAAATTTAGATTGACCCGTAACAGTTTCCATACCTCTTGTGAATTTCAAAAATCAAATAGATAACCAACTGTCAAATGATCTAATTTAATTTAAAATAGATATAAATATTATATATGAAGACATCACCATGTAACTAATTATTTCTTTTTATAATTTCTTATAAAAATTATATTTTGTAAAATGTACATATATAAATAATAACAATAGTTTGAAACGTCACCTAGAGAACACAGAAGAGTACCCGTACTCTTTTTCTTTTTTGTTATTTTATTTATTCACTTATTTATTTATTTATTTTTATTTTGGCTAAATAAAAAAGTAAGATAGCTTAGTACTCTTATCTTCTTGTAATACTTGTGAGAGAAAGAATACGTTAGTGTTTGAACACCCAACAACTTCTTCTTCAACTTTGCGTCTCTTATTCTTCTAAATTCTATCTACTATGGTGGGCTTCTTCCATTCACAAAGATTCAAATGTATCTAGATTTTCTGAAATTTCAGGTAGGATTTCATTGCCAGCTCTATTTTTATCTTTCTCTTTTCTATTATTGATTCAGAGGAATCCTAATCCCAAAAATGGCATGCAAAATATCCATTGTATTATTCATGACTAGAATCTTACTCTAAAGAGCATTCTTCTTTTTTCTTTTATATTCTTTGACTTAAATTATGATTTGACTGTTGAACCCTATTCTTCAATTCTGCTATGTTGCTGTCTTTTTTCTATTTTCAAGTATGAAAGAAGAGGTAGGAAAAATGAAAAAATATATTCTGTCCATTTTGCTCCAAAAAATAGGATTAAAAGGATAGTTCATTTTCTTGGCACAAACATGTCGAAATTTTATCTTTTTTTTTTAATTTTTTTGAGTAATATATTATTATATCTACAAATATAACTTGATGTTCCCTAATTGAAAATTGCGTGCTTCCCCAAAACCTGTTCACGATGCGTTGAGGATCAAGGTCTTGAATTTTTTCAATTTGCTTTCCCTGGTTCAGTTGTCTTCTAATCCTCGAGGTCTTGTTGCTGAAGGAGATGCTTTAGCCGACTTCTTTGTGTATATATTTGCCAGTTTCTTTCTAAAAATGAGTGAGCAACAATGAGTGACCTTGTTTTGCCCCCTTCACTAATATGATCTATTTTAATTTAACTAGACTTTTCTAATGTAAGTAGAAACAATTACTATCTTGTGACCATATTAATTAGAAATAATTTAGCTTTTGTATCATTTTTTATTATTGGATTTTTTAATGAAGAATGTAATTCTAGGATCCCTGGCAATGCTCTAAAGCAACGTTACACAAATGCAGTAGAAAATAAAGGGATTTGCTTAGATTATATACACATTCTCCATACTTTCAACAATAATCAATCTAATAATTAATGAATTTTTTTCATGTTTCATTTATGGATTTTTTTTATATTCATGAGTGTTAGCAAGTAGTATTAAGTCTTGTTTCATGTTAAATCCATGCTTACTGCTTAAATCAAATTAAACTCATATAAGTTCAATTTCATTTTTTTTCTACTTTTACAGCTTGTTTGTTGATCGTTGACAACCTCGGCATCTAATACTTGAATTTTTTTCAATCTGCATTGTTATGATAACCTCAAGCCACCATCTGTCACCAAGCCCTCCTTCTTCATCTAAAGTGGCCATTTGTGATTAAGCATGTTGTAAAAAATGGCAAGGATTTTGCTCCTGAACCAGAGGCCTCAAAATCAAAGATACGGGAATCTCAGGAGCTACTCCCTTTAACCATTGACGGTGTAGATTCAGCTTTCATTCATGCTCAGACCCCTAATGTGGTGAATGATTTATTGGCTGATTTAGAAAGTCTAAATGAAGCATATGCATGTAGTATGGATACATAGAAGGCCATAATTGAATCTTGTTCTACCATTCAAAGTCACCTTCCAACAGAGCAGATCTATACAACAAAGCAAGTAGCATGCTTGACAGTAGCAATGCGGCCTTACAGTCACTTGAAGAGAAGATGCTCTCCTCACAAGAAGCTGCCAAAGAAGCCAGGAACTTCCAAACCTCTCTCCAAACTGAAGTTACTCGCTTGAAGGAGATCTTTGAAACTTAGTCTTGTATTTCTTATATGAACCTTTGTGATTTTAATATGTCCCTGCAATCTTCGCTTTTTAAACTTTTAGAGTTTTGTTTATTACTTGCTTTTGTATGTACTCTATCTTTATTTTGGAGACTGTACACTTTTAGACTTCACACTAAACCAATTATTAATATCACAGTGAACTCTTTTGTATTTCATTTGGGATATCCTCCATATCTGTCCATGTCAGGTTGCACTGGTGCATGCCATCTTGTGTGCATTCGCCTCGAATGCTGTCAAATTAAATCAAATATGCATTTGTTGACATGCCTCTAGCTTCATATAGGTTTATTCACCAAACTTTTAGTTCTATATGTTGGCATGTACTATACTGTACTTACAAAATGATAAGTTATTTTCTGTATTGACTTTTTATTTTAAATTGATGCTTTGGACACATATTTGTCTCATAATCTTAATACTTTACACTGTCAATGGAACTTGAAATTCAGAGAAATCACAAGGACATGTTATACAAACTGAATTGCAAATGTTAGTTAGCTCTTTATTTTTTTTCCTTTGACACTTCAACTGGATATTCTCGTGTCCTTAAACATGTGGAATGTTTATCTCATGTATGCCTGGCCTATATACTTTTAGATATTTGCCATTTATTGAAGGAATTCTTCTTCCTGATCCGACTTCAATAATCTTATAAGCATTTCTAGAATAAATCTTTTCAACTACATAAGGTCCTTCCCAAGTTGGAGACCACTTACTATAAGTTTTTAACTTTTTTCTATAGGCAAAATTATTTTCCACACTAAATCTCCAACTGCAAATGTCTTTGCTTTAACATGGTGGTTGTATGATTTTGACATAATCTCTTTTTTTGGAATTACCCGCTCTAAAGCTCTCAACCTTTTGTCATCTAGTTCATTGAGCTCATCATGCAAAGAATTCCAATAATCTACTACTGGTATCTCATCTTGTCTAGCCACCTTTATGCTTTGTAGATTAATATCAATTGGCAACACCACATCATGACCGTAACTAACTTATACGGGTTGTTCCAGTAGAACCTCTCGGAGAATTTTGGTAAGCCCAAAGAATTTGACTGAGAGTTTGGTGCCAATTTCTTGACTTCCTTCCAATGTATTTTTTAATTAATGCAATCAGACTTTTATTCGCTGCATCCACTTAATCCATTGGCTTGGGCATAATACGGTGTAGAAGAAAGCATTTTTATATCCCTAGACTTGGCATATTCCATGACCTTTTTTCCAATAAACATGGTTCCTTGATCAGTGGTAATAGACTGAGGAATTCCAAACCTATGCACAATTTGCTTCTTAATAAAATCAATTATTTCATTGTGAGTCACCTCCCTTAAAAGAATAGCCACTATCCACTTAGAAAAATAATCAACACCAACCAAAATGAACTTATGACCTTTAGAAGAAGGTGGGTAAATCTGTCCAATTAGATCTAAAGCTCAACCTCTAAACGGCCATAGCTTAATTATAACATGCAATTCTGATGTTGGAATATGTTGAGGGCTTCCATGTTTTTGGCATTCTTCACAGGACCTAGCATAATTTATACAATCTCTTTGAATAGTTGGCCAATACAATCTTCTCATATTTATCACCCATTTTATTTTTTTCCCTGATTGATGGGCACCACAAATTCCCTCGTGCACTTCAATAAGAGCCAAATACGTTTCTTTTTCTCCCAAACATGTCAAGAGGTTTCCATCAACAGATTTCTTAAACAAGACATTATTCATTAGAACATAACTTTGAGCCCTATATTTAAGTTTTCTATCGACACTAAGACTTGGATTTTCTAAATATTCCACAATTGGTACTCTCCAATCTTCTGGATCTAGTTTTTCTAATGATAATACTTCTCTTTCTCTCAAAGGTATAAATATGTCCTTTATCCTTACCAATTTTTCTAGTGTTGAGGGCTTGATCTTATATCTTGAAGCAATTTGAGCTAATTTATTCGCTTCTTGATTTAACTCCCTTGGATCGTGCCTTACAATGACATTGTCAAACTCGCTCAACAACTTTGTGACCACATTGAAATACTTTCTTAAATTTTCACTAACACACCTGTACTCAAGTGATACTTGACGGATTACAAGTTGTGAATCTACAAAAATTTCCACATTTTTAACTCCTCTTTCTAATAATAATTCCAGTCCCATTATTAACACTTCATACTCTGTCTCATTGTTGGAACATGAATAATTCAATTTAAAGAGGAATTTACTTGGCTCGCTACTTGGATAAATAATTAAAATTCCTATACCAACACCACCCTTATGACATGAACCATCAAAATATAATTTCCAAGGCACCAAACCAACGAAACCCATTAAACTCTCATCAATGTCAATACAAGGATGATCAACCAAAAAATTAGCTAGAACCTGACCCTTAACGGCTCTTACAGGAACAAAATATAAAGAAAATTCCGTTAAGGCCAACATCCATTTTCCTATTCTACCATGCAATATTGGAGAAGACAACATATATTTAAGAACATCAAACTTAGAAATTACATAAATATTCCTAAGAATCAAATAGTACTCAAGTTTTAAACAAGAAAAATATAAAGCTAAACAAAGTTTCTCAATTGGAGAATAACGGCTCTCCACATCATTTAGCACACGACTTAGGTAATAAATCACTCTTTTGTTACCATTCTCATCTTCTTGAGCCAGCATTCCACCAATTGTTACTTCAAAAGCTGACACGTAAAATTTTAGAGGTGCTCCATGCCTTGGAGGTGTCATAACAGGAGGATTAGTCAAATACTGCTTGATGTTGTCAAAAGCTTCTTGATGCTCTGTTTTCCATTGTAACTCTTCCTCTTTTTTCAACTTGATCAGAGGCACAAAAACCTTGATTTTTTCTGACAGATTGGAAATGAACCTTCTAAGGTAATTGACCTTCCCTAAAAATGCTTGCAATTGCTTTTTGTTAGCTGGGGGAGGAGCTTCTAAGATAGCCTTTGCCTTATTTTTGTCAATTTCAATCCCTTTTTTCTATACCAAGAAACCAAGAAAATTCTCTGCACTCACACCAAAAGCACATTTTAAGGGATTCATTTTCAATTTATACTTTCTCATTCTTTCAAATGATTTTTTTTTAATTTTCTAGATGCTCTTTTTTAGCATTTGATTTGACAACCACATCGTCAACATAAATTTTCATAAAATTTCAAATAAAGTCATGAAAATTTTTATTCATCACCCTTTGATAAGTTGCACCAGCATTTTTGAGCCCAAATGGCATCACAACCCATTCAAAAGTTCTTAAAGCACATGGACACCTAAATGCAGTTTTTGATACATCTTCCTCAGCTATGTATATTTGATTATAACCTGAATATCCATCCATAAAACTTAATATTTTATGACCAGCAGTAGAATCTATCAACATATCAGCTACAGGCATTGGATATTCATCTTTTGGGGTTGCAGAATTTAAATCTCTAAAATCAATGCAAACCCTTAATTTTTCATTCTTTTTCATGATAGGAACAATATTAGAAATCTAGTTGACATAGCTTGCTGTTCTTATAAACTTAGCCTTAAGAAGTCTTTCAATCTCTTCTTTAATCGTCTGCACAACTTCAGGAGCAAATCTCCTTGGTGGCTACTTGACAGGTTTGACATTGGCTTTCAATGGCAATTGATGTTCTACTAATTCACGATTCAAGCCTGGCATCTTTCTATAATTGATGAGCGGATAAGTTATACGCTTTTTGGCATTGTTTTTAGATAGTTTTTAGTAGGATCTAGCTACTTTTTAGTATATTTTTATTAGTTTTTAAGCAAAATTCACATTTATGGACTTTACTATGAGTTTGTGTGTTTTTCTATGATTTCAGGTATTTTCTGGCTGAAATTGAAGGACCTGAGCAAAAATCTGATTCAGAGGCTGAAAAAGGACTGCTGATGCTGTTGGATTCTGACCCCCTAGCACTCGAAATGGATTTTTGGAGCTATAGAAACCTATATGGCACGATCTCAAATTTGTTGGAAAGTAGACATCCAAGGCTTTTCAGAAATATATAATAGTCCATACTTTGCCCGAGTTTAGACAATGCAAACTGGCGTTCAACGCCAGCTTTCTGCCCTATTCTGGCGTTAAACGCCAGAAACAAGTTGTAAGCTAGAGTCAAACGCCAGAAACAAGTTACAAACTGGTGTTTAACTCCAAAGAAGGCATCTACACGTGAAAGCTTCAATGCTCAGTCCAAGCACACACCAAGTGGGCCGGGAAGTGGATTTCTGCATCATTTACTTGTTTCTGTAACCCTAGTAATTAGTTTAGTATAAATAGAAATTTTTACTATTGTACTCACATCTTTGGACGTTTAGTCCTTAGACCAATGTCTTGGTTATTCTGGTTCCCTCTCTAGGACCGAAGCCAATGAACACCATTATCACTTACGTATTTTTAACGGTGGAGTTTCTACACACCATAGATTAAGGTGTGGTGCTCTGCTGTTTCTCGAGTATTAATGCAAAGTACTATTGTTCTTCTATTCAATTCATGCTTATTCTTATTCTAAGATATTCATTCGCACACAAGAACATGATAAATGTGATGATTAGGTGACACTCATCACCATTCTCACTTATGAACGCGTGATTGACAACCACTTCCATTCTACATGCAAACAAGCTTGAATGTATATCTCTTGGGTTTCTAATCAATGATTCACATCAACTCCCCTCTAACAATGGGGTATCTAAATCTGAGATTAGAATTTTCGTGGTATAGGCTAGAATCAATTGGCAGCATTCCTGAGATCCGGAAAGTCTAAACCTTGTCTGTGGTATTCCGAGTAGGATCTGGGAAGGGATGACTGTGACGAGCTTCAAACTCGCGACTGTAGGGCGTAGTGACAGACGCAAAAGGATAGTAAATCCTACTCCTTCATGATCGAGAACCAACAACTGATTAGCCATACGATATCTGTGCATGGTATTTTTCATCCGAGACGAGAAATCCGGCAGTTGATTAGTCGTACAGAAACCGTAGAGGACCATTTTCACTGATAGGATAGGAAGTAGCCATTGACAATGGTGACATCCAACATACAGCTTGCCATAGAAAGGAGTATGAAGGATTGGATGAAGGCAATAAGAAAGCAGCGATTCAGAAGGAACAACGCATCTCCATACGCTTATCTGAAATTCCCACCAATGAATTGCATAAGTATCTCTATCTTTATTTTATGTTTTATTTATCTTTTAATTATCAAAACTTCATAACCATTTGAATCCACCTGAAGATTTACAAGATGACCATAGCTTGCTTCAAGCCGACAATCTCCGTGGGATCGACCCTTACTCACGTAAGGTTTATTACTTGGACGACCCAGTGCACTTGCTGGTTAGTTGTGCGAAGTTGTGAAAAAGAGTTGAGATTGCAATTGTGCGTACCAAGTTTGGCGCCATTGAGATCACAATTTCTTTGTTTCATCTTCATATTTTCTTGTTTTGTGTCTTTTGTTGTTTTTCATATGCATTTTAGAATTATTAGTGTCTAAACATTGAAAATTTCTAAGTTTGGTGTCTTGCATGTTTTTCTTTTCTTGAAAATTTTTCAAAAATAAGTTCTTGATGTTCATTATGATCTTCAAAGTGTTCTTGGTGTTCATCTTTACATTCATAGTGTTCTTGCATGCATCACTTGTTTTAATCCAAAATTTTTATGTGTTGAGTCATTTTGTGGTTTTTCTTTCTCCTCATTAAAAATTCAAAAATAAAAAAATATCTTTCCCTTATTTCACTCATAAATTTCGAAATCTTTGGGTTGACTTAGTCAAAAATTTTTTAAAATTTGTTGTTTCTTGTTAGTCAAGTCAAGATTTCAATTTCAAAAATTTATCTTTTCAAAATCAAATCTTTTTCATTTAAAATTTTCGAAAATTTCAAAAATTGATTTTCAAAATCATTTTCTTAATTTTATTTCATAATTTTCGAAAACTTTACTAACAACTAATGTGATTGGTTCAAAAATTTGAAGTTTGTTACTTTCTTGTTAAGAAAGGTTCAATCTTTAAATTCTAGAATCATATCTTTTAGTTTCTTGTTAGTCAAGTAATCAATTCTAATTTTAAAAATCAAATCTTTTTAAATTTCTTTTCAATTTTTTTCAAAATAAATTTCAATCATATCTTTTTTCAAATCATATCTTTTTCAATCAAATCTTTTTCCAAAATTTGATTTCAAAAATCTTTTCTAACTTCCTATCTTTTCAAAATTGATTTTCAAATCTTTTCCAACTAACTAATTGACTTTTTGTTTGTTTTACTATTTCTTATCTTTTTCAAAACCACCTAACTACTTTTCTCTCTCTAATTTTCGAAAATTCTTCACCCTTTTTCAAAATTCTTTTTAATTAACTAATTGTTTTAAATTTTAATTTTATTCTATCTCTTCTCTTAATTTTCGAATTCTAACAAAATTTTAAAATAAAAACAAAAATATTTTTCTTTTCCTTTTAATTATTTTCAAAAACTCCTCTCTCTCATCTCCTTCTATTTATTCATTTATTTACTAACACTTCTCTTCATATTAAAATTTGAACCCTCTCTTCCTCTCTGTGTTCGAATTCTTCTCTTCTCCTTCTCCTATTCTTATCTTCTTCTACTGACATAAAGGATTCCTCTTCTTTTTTGTTCTCTATACTGTGACATAGAGGATTCCTCTTCTTTTTTGTTCTCTTTTTTTTCACGTGAGCAGGAACAAGGACAAGGACATTCTTGTTGAAGCAGATCTTGAACCTGAAAGGACTCTGAAGAGGAAGCTAAGAGAAGCTAAAACACAACACTCTGAAGAGGACTTTACTGAAATTTTCGAAAAAGAAGTAGAGATGACCGAACCCAATAACAATGGTCGAGGTACAAGGAAGATGCTTGGTGACTTCACTGCACCAAAGTCCAACTTCCATGGAAGAAGCATCTCAATCCCTGCCATTGGAGCAAACAACTTTGAGCTTAAGCCTCAATTAGTTTCTCTGATGCAATAGAATTGCAAGTTTTATGGACTTCCATCAGAAGATCCTTTTCAGTTCTTAACTGAATTCTTGCAGATCTGTGATACTGTTAAGACCAACGGAGTTGATCCCGAGGTCTATAAGCTTATGCTTTTCCCTTTTGCTGTAAGAGACAGAGCTAGAATATGGTTGGACTCTCAACCTAGAGATAGCCTGAACTCTTGGGATAAACTGGTTACGACTTTCTTAGCCAAGTTCTTTCATCCTCAAAAGCTGAGCAAGCTTAGAGTGGATGTTCAAACCTTCAGGCAGAAAGAAGATGAATCCCTTTATGAAGCTTGGAATAGATACAAGCAATTGACCAAAAAGTGTCCTTCTGACATGCTTTCAGAATGGACCATCCTGGATATATTCTATGATGGTCTGTTTGAATTGTCTAAGATGTCATTGGACCATTCTGCAGGTGGATCCATTCACCTGAAGAAAACACCTGCAGAAGCTCAGGAACTCATTAAAATGGTTGCAAATAAACAGTTCATGTACACCTCTGAAAGGAATCCTGTGAGTAATGGGACGCCTCAGAGGAAGGGTGTTCTTGAAATTGATGCTCTGAATGCCATATTGGCTCAGAACAAAATATTGACTCAGCAAGTCAATATGATTTCTCAGAGTCTGAATAGATTACAAACTGCATCCAACAGTATTAAAGAAGCATCTTCTGAAGAAGAAGCTTATGATCCTGAGAACCCTACAATGGCAGAGGTGAATTACATGGGTGAAGCCTATGGAAACACCTATAATCCCTCATGAAGAAATCATCCAAATTTCTCATGGAAGGACCAACAAAAGTCTCAACAAGGCTTTAATAATAATAATGGTGGAAGAAATAGGTTTAGCAATAGCAAGCCTTTTCCATCATCCTCTCAGCAACAAATAGAGAATTTTGAGTAGAGCCACTCTAGCTTAGCAAACATAGTCTTTGATCTATCTAAGGCCACTCTCAGTTTCATGAATGAGGCACGTTCCTCTATCAGAAATCTGGAGGCACAAGTGGGTCAGCTGAGTAAAAGGGTTACTGAAACTCCTCCTAGTACTCTCCCAAGCAATACAGAAGAGAATCCCAAAAGAGAGTGCAAGGCCATAACTGTGAGTAACATGGCCGAACTTGGAGAGAGTGAAAAGGCAGTGATTCCTAGTGAGGAAGACCTCCTGGGACGTTCACTGACCAATAAGGAGTTCCCCTTTGAGGAACCAAAGGAATCTGAGGCTCATACAGAGACCATAGAGATTCCGTTGAATTTACTTCTGCCATTCATGAGCTCTGATGAGTATTCTTTCTCTGAAGATGATGAAGATATTACTGAAGAGCAAGTTGCTAAGTACCTTGGAGCAATCATGAAGCTAAATGCCAAGTTATTTGGTAATGAGACTTGAGAGAATGAACCCCCTTGCTCACTAATAAACTGAATGACTTGGTTATGCAGACATTACCTCAAAAGAAACAGAATCCTGGTAAATTCTTAATTTCCTGTACCATAGACACTATGACCTTTGAGAAGGCTCTGTGTGACCTGGGGTCAGGCATAAACCTAATGCCACTCTCTGTAATGGAGAAACTGTGAATCTTTGAGGTACAGGCTACCAAATTCTCATTAGAGATGGCAGACAAATCCATGAAAAAGGCTTATGGACAGGTAGAGGATGTGCTAGTAAAGGTCAAAGGCCTTTACATCCCTACTGATTTCATAATCCTAGACACTGGGAAGGATGAGGATGAATCCATCATCCTTGGAAGACCCTTCCTAGCCACAACAAAAGCTGTGACTGATGTGGACAGAGGAGAGTTGATCCTTCAATTGAATGAGGACTACCTTGTGTTTAAAACTCAAGGATCTCCCTCTGTAACCAAAGAGATGAAGCAAGAAAAGCTTCTCTCAATGCAGAGTCAAACAAAGCCCCCACAGTCAAACTCTAAGTTTGGTGTTGAACCCCCACATTCAAACTCTAAGTTTGGTGTTGGGAGGACCCAACAATGCTCTGAACATCTGTGAAGCTCCATGAGAGCTCACTGTCAAGCTATTGACATTAAAGAAGCGCTTATTGGGAGGCAACCCAATTTTATTTATCTATGTTATTTTCTATTTTTTTAGGTTGATGATCATGTGAAGTCACAAAAACAACTACAAAAATTAAATAAAAATAAAAAATAGCATTAAAAAATAGCACACCCTGGAGGAGAAACTTACTGGCGTTTAAACGCCAGTAAGGGTAGCAGAATGGGCGTTTAACGCCCAGTCTGGCACCATTCTGGGCGTTAAACGCCAGAAAGAAGCAACAAACTGGCGTTAAATACCAGAAACAGGTTACAGCTTGGCGTTTAACGCCAGGAAAGGAATAAAAGCTGGCGTTTAACACCAGAAACAAGTAGCAGTCTGGCGTTAAACGCCAAGATCGCACTCTAAGGGCGTTTTTGCACGCCTAAATGGTTAGGGATGAGAAGTCCTTAACCCCTCAGGATCTGTGAACCCCACAGGATCCCCACCTACCCTACCTCTTTCTCTCTCCCCCTCATATAATTCTATAACCCTCTACACCACTCACCTATCAAATTATATTCTCTTCCCTATATTCTCTTCACCAATCACCTCATCCCTCTTCCCCAAAAATTCCTCATCCCTCCTTCATTTTCACATCTCACAATTACCTTATACCACCTTGGCCGAATTCACTCTCTCCCTCTATCTCCTCTATTCTCTTCTTCTTCCCCTTCTTTCCTTCTTCTTTTGCTCGAGGACGAGCAAAAATTTTAAGTTTGGTGTGGTAAAAGCATTACTTTTTGTTTTTCCATAACCATTTATGGCACCTAAGGCCGGAGAAACCTCTAGAAAGAGGAAAGGGAAGGCAAAAGCTTCCACCTCCGAGTCATGGGAGTTGGAGAGATTCATCTCAAAGGTCCATCAAGACCACTTCTATGAAGTTGTGGCCAAGAAAAAGGTGATCCTTATGCAATTCAGCTGGAATTATCATAGAGGAAGAAATCCTCATTGAAGAGGACAAGCCCATCACCAAAAAGAGGATAGAGTAAACAAGAGAGCCCACTCATGGACCTCAACAAGAGCATGAGGAATTCCCTCATCAAGAAATCCTTGAGATCTCAAGGGATATATTTTCCTCCACACAACTATTGGGAGCAACTAAGGATAGGAGCACCAAAAGCACTAAGGATGGAGCAACAAAGGAAAGGAAGAGATATTGAGGAGCTTAGGCGTTCAATTGGATCTTCAAGAGGAAGAACTAGCCGCCATCACTAAGGTGGAACCGTTCTTTAATCTCCTTGTTCCTATTTTTCTGTTTTTCGAATTTGATGCTTTATGTGTTATCCATGTTTGTGGCTTTATTACATGATCATTAGTGTCTAGTGTCTATGTCTTAAAGCTATGAATAATTCCATGAATTCTTCACCTCTCTTAAATGAAAAATGTGCCTAATTACAAAAGAACAAGAAGTACTTGAATTTCAAATTTTATCTTGAAATTAGTCTAATTATTTTGATGTGGTGGCAATACCTTTTATTTTCTGAATGAATGCTTGAACAGTGCATATTTTTTATAATGAAGTTTATGAATGTTAAAATTGTTGGTTCTTGAAAGAATGATAAACAAAGAGAAATGTTATTGATAATCTGAAAAATCATGAAATTGATTCTTGAAGCAAGAAAAAGCAGTGAATAATAAAGCTTGCGAAAAAAAAAGTGGTGAAAAAAAAGAGAAAGAAAAAGAAAAAGCAACCAGAAAAAGTCAATAGCCCTTTAAACCAAAAGGCAAGGGTAAAAAGGATCCAAGACTTTGAGCACTAATGGATAGGAGGGCCCAAGGAAATAAAATCCAGGCCTAAGCGGCTAAATCAAGCTGTCCCTAACCATGTGCTTGTGTCATGAAGGTCCAAGTGAAAAGCTTGAGACTGAGTGGTTAAAGTCGTGATCCAAAGCAAAAAGAGTGTGCTTAAGAACTCGTGACACTTCTAACTGGGGACTTTAGCAAAGCTGAGTCACAATATGAAAAGATTCACCCAGTTATGTGTCTGTGGCATTTATGTATCCGGTGGTAATACTAGAAAACAAAGTGCTTAGGGCCATGGCCAAGACTCATAAAGTAGCTGTGTTCAAGAATCAACATACTAAACTAGGAGATTCAATAACACTATCTGAAATTCTAAGTTCCTATAGATGCCAATCATTCTGAATTTCAAATGATAAAGTGAGATGCCAAAACTGTTCAGAAGTAAAAAGCTACTAACCCCGCTCATCTAATTGGGACTAAGTTTTATTGATATTTTGAGATTCATTGTATATTCTCTTATTTTTATTCTATTTTGTTTTCAGTTTCTTGGGGACAAGTAACAATTTAAGTTTGGTGTTGTGATGAGCGGATAATTTATACGCTTTTTGGCATTGTTTTTAGATAGTTTTTAGTAGGATCTAGCTACTTTTTAGCATATTTTTATTAGTTTTTAAGCAAAATTCACATTTCTAGACTTTACTATGAGTTTGTGTATTTTTCTGTGATTTCAGGTATTTTCTAGCTGAAATTAAGGGACCTGAGCAAAAATCTGATTCAGAGGCTGAAAAAGGACTGCTGATGCTGTTGGATTCTGACCCCCCTGCACTCGAAATGGATTTTTTGGAGCTACAGAAACCAATATAACACGCTCTCAATTGCGTTGGAAATTAGACATCCAGGGCTTTCCAGCAATATAGAATAGTTCATATTTGCCTGACTTTAGACGACGCAAACTGGCGTTCAACGCCAGCTTTATGCCCTATTCTGGCGTTGAACGCCAAAAACAAGTTGCAAGCTAGAGTCAACCGCCAAAAACAAGTTGCAAGCTAGAGTCAAACGCCAAAAACAAGTTACAAACTGGCGTTTAACTCCAAAGAAGGCCTCTACACATGAAAGCTTCAATGCTCAGCCCAAGCACACACCAAGTGGGTCCGGAAGTAGATTTCTGCATCATTTACTTGTTTCTGCAACCCTAGTAACTAGTTTAGTATAAATAGAACTTTTTACTACTATACTCACATCTTTGGACGTTTAGTCTTTAGACCGACGTCTTGGTTATTCTGGTTCCCTCTCTGGGGCCGAAGCCAATGAACACTATTATCACTTATGTATTTTCAACGGTGGAGTTTCTACATACCATAGATTAAGGTGTGGAGCTCTGCTGTTCCTCGAGTATTGATGCAAAGTACTATTGTTCTTCTATTCACCTCATGCTTATTCTTATTCTAAGATATTCATTCGCACATAAGAACATGATGAATGTGATGATTAGGTGACACTCATCACCATTCTCACTTATGAACGCGTGATTGACAACCACTTCCGTTCTACATGCAAACAAGCTTGAATGTATATCTCTTGGGTTTCTAATCAATGATTCACATCGACTCCCCTCCAAAAATGGGGCATCTGAATCCAAGATTAGAATCTTCGTGGTATAGGCTAGAATCAATTGGCAGCATTCTTGAGATCCGGAAAGTCTAAACCTTGTCTGTGGTATTTCGAGTAGGATCTGGGAAGGGATGACTGTGACGAGCTTCAAACTCGCGACTGTAGGGCGTAATGACAGACGCAAAAGGATAGTAAATCCTACTCCTTCACGATTGAGAACCAACAGCTGATTAGTCATACGATATCTGTGCATGGTATTTTTCATCCGAGACGAGAAATCCGGCAGTTGATTAGCCGTACAGAAACCGTAGAGGACCATTTTCACTGAGAGGATGGGAAGTAGCCGTTGACAACGGTGACACCCAACATATAGCTTGCCATAGAAAGGAGTATGAATGATTGGATGAAGGCAATAGGAAAGCAGAGATTCAGAAGGAACAACGCATCTCCAGACGCTTATCTGAAATTCCCACCAATGAATTGCATAAGTATCTCTATCTTTATTTTATGTTTTATTTATCTTTTAATTATCAAAACTCCATGACCATTTGAATCCGCCTAATTGAGATTTACAAGATGACCATAGCTTGCTTCAAGCCGACAATCTCTGTGGGATCGACCCTTACTCACGTAAGGTTTATTACTTGGACGACCCAGTGCACTTGTTGGTTAGTTGTGCGAAGTTGTGAAAAAGAGTTCAGATTACAATTGTGCGTACCAAGTTGTTGGCGCCATTGAAATCACAATTTCGTGCACCAATAATCCCATGCAAAACAGTCACAATATTCCTTTAAAATCTCGACGATTTCTTGTTTGAAATCATCTGGCAGCATTTTGCTCACATATGTTGGTCTAGGATAAACACCGTTACCAATATCTTCTTCCTCTATAGGATCCTGCACCTCAACCTTTTTTTACAGTGTCAGTGTTATTTTTTTCAAAACCTAAAGGACCATCATCATATATACAATCATAAGGTACAATGTCAATGCACCCTTCGCTATCTGCCATATAGGCTGACAGCCGAGCCAGTTGGCTCGTTAAACTCATCATTTAAGTTTCTCCTAAGGCCGTATCCGTCCCGGCCTTAGGGACCAAAATAAAACCATTCATATCTATTTTGCACATCTCAATATTTTCAAGATTAAATGCCTTGGTGTTAACCGTCAGCGGCTTGACTCCAGGATTATACATCCTGAACTCTACATGCATCTCATCAGTAATAGGTACTATTGTCAGCAAGAACTTCTTTCACTCCTCCATCTTCATTCCAGAAAATTAATTTTTGATGTAGAGTGGACGGAATAGCACCCATTCCGTGAATCCAATCATGTCTCAAAAGCAAGTTAAAACCAACCTTAGAAGGAACAACAACAAATAGAGTTGGCCTATTGACAGAACTAACCACAATTGACAGCAGAACCACACTTCTAACAGAAGAAGTCCTTCCATTAAAATCTGTTATCCTAATGCTACTTTTAATTAGATATTTTTCAGTCTTTCAAAGCCTTCTCATCATTCTTTCAGGCATGAGATTGACAGTAGCTCCCCCATCAACCAAAATCTTATTGAGTATCCTTCCATCAACACGAGTCTTGATATGCAATGGATGCAAGTGTTCCTTGTCATTTTCAGTAGGCTTCTCAAACAATCCTCCACCACACATATTGTCATCTAGCAATAAGTATTTGCTTTCAGGAAAGACATCATAACAATCATCTTCTAATGACTTTACTTCCTGGACTTGACTATACTCCTCAGGCAGTATTGACACCACAGTTATAGGTTGCTTAACACCAAATATTGCTTCTAAGCTGTCATCAAAACTAGTGTCAAAATTATCAGTAATTAAATCTTCATCCTTTTTTCCCTTGTTTTCAACCATTACCTTCTTTCCAGTAAGATTTTTCTTTACATTTTTATTACATTTAGGGTGATTAGAAGAATTGCCTATTTCTGCAGACTTGGCCATGTTTGGCAAAGGAGGAAAATCTACACCGTATGCCTTGTATGGATCCAAAGGAACATACTCAAGTATATTCTCTTTTTGCTTACAAGTTGTAAAAGGAGAATATTTTGGAATATTTTGACAATTTGGCCAAGGAGAATAATTAGGAACCTGCTGCATGTTAGGATTATAACAAGAATAAATTGGCTTTGAGGGAATAGGCACATTTTTTGAAATTATATACTACCTCCATCCTGTTCATGATTCATGTTCCATAACTGAGACTCGTAGTACCTGGGCTTAAAAGGTCTAGGCTTCACCCATTTATTTTTTCCTCTTGCAAAAGCAGTAGGTTGATTCTGCACATTTCTCACATTCTGGACTCATTTATTGTTTGAAATTTTGGTAGGGGGAACTCTTGTCTTTTAAGAAAAGCCATCAGGTTTTCCATCAATCATGACTACAGTCTTCATCTTTTGGTTGACGGGTTGTATCCCAGTATTGTTGACACACTTATTCAAAGGAGTTTGACCGCCCAACTTTTATTTTTCTTTGGCTATCTTCCGCTTTAGCTCGTTAGTTTCATTTTCTTTTTCAGCAATTTTCTTTCTCAACTCAGCCTTTTCTTTCTCTTCAACTTTGTATTTTTCAAACTCTTTTGTAGCTTCCTTGTCAAAAATAGCATTGTACTTTGGGCACATAGCAATGGTGCTATCAGATTCTTTAATTCTGAATAAAAAATCTAACAAATCCTCACCAGGACGAGGATAAATTGGCTTTTTGTCTTGCTAAAAAATTCTCAGGTCTCTTTATTTTCATCTTGAGCACTAGTCACTGTAGCGTCAATTCCTATCATGTTGACTGACAAATTGAATGGCTCAACATAATTTAAATCAGCAGCAAACGGTTCAACATTCACCTTCATAGCAGTTTTATCCTCAGACTTCAACCGTCCCTCCTCAATGACTTTTTGTATCAAATCCCTGAAACAGATGCAATTATTAGTGGTGTGTGAGAATATATGATTTACAAAATTTTTTATTCTTTATTTCATCAGCTGAAGGCATCTTTTTTCCTTCTGGTAAAATAAGCTGCTTATCTTTTAACAAAACTTCAAATATTTGATCTACCTTAGAAATATCAAAAGAATAAGTCTTATTTTCAATTTTGGAATATGAAGAAACTTTTTCTTTTCCTTTAACAGGCCTCAAAGATTTGTATATATAAGGAGGACCTCCACGCAATTCAGCAATATAAACCTATTTCTCATCTGAATCACTACTATCGGAAAAACAATCAACATATGCAACCTTTTTAAAACCTTTTTTGAAATTTTTTTTTAATTTTTTCTATTTTTCTTACTCTCTCAGCTAACTAGGAAAGATCTAAAGTATGTTGATTGACAAGTTTCTTCCTAACTCCAAATTCTAACCCATTAGTAGCCATTTTGACAACTTCAATTTTCGAAATCAGAGTAAAATACTTATTTCTCATATTTCTAAACTGTGCCAAATAAGTGTCAATGGATTTTCCTTCTGCATGTTTGACAAAGAATAAATCCGTAAGACTAACTTTCAATTCACTTCAGAAAAATTGATCATGAAAATTTCTTTCTAACTGCGCCCAAGAATATATAGAATTTGGTCTCAAATTGGAGAACCATGTAAATGCATTTTTTGTTAAAGAAGAAGGAAAGCATCTCATCTTGAGATATTCATTAGAAGCTGATTCCCCAATTTCAACAGTATATCAAGCAATATACTCTACTGTAGACTCATTTTCTTCTCTAGAAAATTTTGTAAGGGATTTTGGAATTTTTCAACGCCTTGGGAGCTCTGTGTGTTGGACACATTCAGGAAAAACAGACACAAAATATGGCCTATTTAAGCAACCAACATTAAATCCCAAATAATTTAAAACTTGTTTGACATTTCTTGTTAGATTATAATGCCCCCTAAGTTATTTTTCCTAAGTCTTTCCAATATATCATTAGCATTTTGACCATGTCTAGGAATATGAATATTATAATTAGGAAGTGCTCCATCGCTCTGATTGACATTATCAAATCTTAAATCCTGGTTGTCATTTTCTTCTAAATTTACCACAATAGCAATCCTATTAACTTGTCTATTTAATTGTTCAATTCTAGTGTTTGTGTTTTCTAAAAGAGGATTTAAACCTGTCACCATTTGATGAGTTAACATGTTTACTAGATCATGGTGACTTTCATCTATCTGTTGCCTAATATTTGCTAAAGATCCCACGGTTTGACTAGGTTGATTAACAGGCATTGCTCTTGACATGTTAGAAAACACAGGTCTAGAATTTTCTACCCTAGTGACAGTGGATGTAGTAGAATTAGATGCACTGTTATTTCCTGTATTAATAGCATGTGAAAAATTTGTTGTGATATGTGTGAACCTGACACCCGAAAAATAGGTACATTTGACATGCCATATGGATTTTGATAAAGAGGATTTTGAAAAGTTGAGTAGAGAGGCACATGCAATTTTTGTGTCACCATGGGGTACATACCCCGGTGGCAAGCCATATGGCGGCCATCCCATGGTATTTATGTGAGTTGCATTTAACCTTGTAGGGGCATGGCCAACGCCATCACGTCTCATTGACAGCAAGGTAGGCTCTGCATTTGAAATCATAGAAGAATTTTTGGATTCATTTCCTCTAGTCTCATCACTGGAAGTAGAAGAAGATGCTGTAGAAGTATTTGAGATGTCAACTGGCGCTAATTTCTGTCTCTAGGCGCACGAACTTACCACTGTGCAACCATATGCAAATTTAAAACTCCTAATTTTTCTTTTGACAATTACAATCTATTGACAAGGTCCTACCGGGCGTGTCAATTTGTTTTACTCAAATTTTGTTTATGTTTAAAAGAAAACGTGGGTATCTCAATGTCGCAATTGTAACGTCAAATAAAATTAAAAGGAATAAAAGTAACAAATAAACATATAAATGTAAGGTGCCGGTGGTGAAGTAAATTGTAGAAATTGAGGCAAACATGAAATTAAAAAGAAGATGAAGGAAAAAACGTGAACGTAAAAAAGAAAAAGACGTAAAAGTAGAGAAATTTTATTAATAAAAACTGAAAGAAGGCAAAGTATAAGTGTTTGAGTTCAGAGGAATTATTTAAGATTCTCAATTTTACTCTATGATGTCAAAGGATTAAGAGCGTTTTGGGTTTCTAAATGTTTTTCAAAAAGAACTGAATTTCCTACAATGTGTTCCTAAAATTTTATTTATAGACTAACTTAATGTCAGCTGACAATTACCATTAATATACTTGTTGCGGAAAATTTAGATTGACCCGTAACCATTTTCGTACCTCTTATAAGTTTCAAAAATAAAATAGATAATCAACTGTCAAATGATCTAATTTAATTTAAAATAGATATAAATATTATATATGGAGACCTCACCATATAACTAATTATTTTTTTTATAATTGTCTTATAAAAGTTATATTTTGTCTAACAAACTCTATAAAAAATTAGTAAAATTCTATAAGCTTTTCATTCAGAACTCATTATCATCGATAATTACGTACATAAGCGAACTCCCTAACTAATGAGATTTTCGATCGATAGAATCAGGTTATCCAAAATCATTTGCAACTATATATGCAAACAAGGCTCGCCAGAATCTTCTTGTTACAACTCTTTAATGCATAGAAAGAGAGTTTTTAAGGGAATCTGGTGGAGTCGTTGGACATAAAGGTGGAGAGAAAACTCAATTACAATGGAAAACGATGATAATACTAAGGGATATTATGGTCGTCTTATAAATTTCTTTCGGACTTATTCTTAAATAAATTTTATTAGGTCTTTTAGAATAATTTTAGTTTAGTTATTCTTTTTTATTAATGAAAATGTGCTAATGGTGTTTTATGATAATTTTTTCTTTTTTAACTACTGCTGGAATAATTGAATAATATTAGATATATAAATGTGTAAACATAAATTTTACATAAATTTTTTAAATTCTAGCCTATCCTTTCTATAATAACATGTAATTTACCTACCCTTCCTATAATAACATGTAATTTACCCTCTGTAACATGTCATTTTTTAATTGGTTGCTATGTTAACTATGGTTAAATTATTAGTAATTAAATTATAGCCCAAAGTGGGTGATTATGTAATTAAATACCTCCAAATTTAATTTCAATGCCATTCAGAAATCCTATATCATCATCACCATCACTATCATTATCATCATCATCATCATCATTATTTTCATCTTCTTTTTCGTCTTCCCCTTCTACACTATCATCATAAAAAGCCATCATAATCGATTTTACGTTCTTAAATTTTAAGATTTTCTGAATTTCGCAAACGTAAACTTAGTCTCACCTGGGCTAGGTTCACAAAATAAAAAGCAGTTTTTATAACTAAACACAAAGAACACAAAACACAGAACACGACCTTACTTGAACAGGATCTGTTCTATAGGCTTGTACATCTGTATCCTTGAGTTCTAAGAAGACAGGAACCAAAGTCTGGCGGATGAACTATGACCGTGAGGTCAGAGTGTGATTAATTGTTCCAAAACGCATGCCATCTGAACGGTGGAGGATCGTTCGCGCTACAACCAGTGGCGGATCCACGGGGGACCTAAGGTGGCCATGGTCCCCCCCAAATTTTTTTAAAAAAAATAGTAAATAGTAATAATTAATAATATTAAATTTTTTTATATATAATATTAAAAAAAATATAAGTTACAAAATTTTATAAATTAAAAAAACTAAAAACTGCATTATGTATTAGATATTTGAATTATTGTTGCTCTTGTTAACAAATAGCCCATTCTAATAATTAATAAAAATGGTTCTATTATACTAGCCCAAGCCCATACTATTAATTAAAGTAACACTAGTACATTTTTCAAATATTTGTTTCAAGCCATTAGAGGCATCAGCGCCACTTTTCTCTCTCTTTTAGTGGTTTCCAAACTTTTGGTCTTCTACTCTTCTCATTTTAATTTTCTTTTCATACCAAAACAAGACATATGAAGAAAAACCATTGAAGAGAAGTGAACAACAAAATATTAACCATTGAATGCACAACAAAGATTCAAAGAGGTATATTTCAATTTTTTTTAAGTTAATGACAATGTCAAGTATTATTTACATTATTTATTTAAAATAATTAATTTATTTATTTTTATAATGGACAGTGTTCAAAGATTGAAGTGAGGACAAAACTCAATAGAATTATTTTTTTGTGAGACTTGGAACAAAAAATAATCAGGTAAATCAATAACTTTATTTTTGGTTATTATATATTTGTGTTTCTAAAATTATTTGTTATTGCTCAATAGGTTTAATATTTTTTTTTTAAGAAAATAATATATATGCAATTATTTTTGTTTTTTTTTTGTTAGATAGTTCAAGTTAAGTTAAAAATGTCAAAGATGAAAACAATTCACTCATTTTTCAAGAGAAAAGAGAGAATATATGATGAACAAAATTCAGCTTCAGATTCTTTGAGTAATGTTCAAAATATTATTGAACAACCTGTGACACAACTTGTTGAGCAAGATATTCAACCCCCTGCTTCCAAAATAGCAAGGACTGAAATAGATCAAGTTAATATTGATACATTGATGCGTGATCCCGGAAAGCGTCCGCAAATTTGGAATTATCCTATCAATCAACAAGATGAAATTCGTAGAGCATACATAAAGTTTGAACCATAAAGTTTTAGTATGTAGTTGAACATTGACTTTTATATAATATAATTACTTTTTTGATATATATGCTACAAATCATATTTTGTTAATTTTTTGTTATATTTTATATTTAATTGGCCCCCCTCTTATAAAATTTCTGGTTCCGCCACTGGCTACAACCTTGTGGTCGAGATGGTCTCACGGTGTTCTGACAGACTCAAATCTTTTTTCCCTAGCCATTTAATTAGTTATTTTCTCTAAATACTTATTTCCTGGTTCATCAAAATATGGAACACCTAATGAGTTGATTTTTTCTTTCAATTTCAGAGAGAAATGGGACCGGGGTAAATTGAATTTCTACACAATAATAAAAATATAACTTTATTTTTTAATGTTTATAGAAATTATATATTTATCCCTCTTATAAAAATATTTAATTACAAAATTACCCTACTTTAGTTAACATATTAACTCTTATTGAGTTAAATTAACTCAAACTAAAACTAAGCATCCAATTAAAGCATGTCACGTTACGAGGGGTAATTTACATGTTGAAATAGAGAGAGTTGGGTAGAACTCACCAAAGTATAAATATTAAATTAAATATGATAACTTTACATTATTGTCTCTCTAACATTATCGATTTTGTTAGGTAGACAATAATTTTTGTGAATAATGTGAACAATAAATTCTAAAATTGATCCAATAAAATAAAAACATACTATATCTTTAAATTATCTATCTAAATTTTAATATTAAGATAATTATTTACACACTTAATAAATTAAATATTTAATGTATTTATTATTTATATTGTTTAGTATTTTCGTTTTAATCGCGTTGTATAAATTGATTTGGTCTCTTAAAAATTTAATGCCTTAATTTGGTCTTTGAAAAATACTAATGTGAAAAAAATTAGTCCAATCATTAACTTCCGCCTAACTGATAAAATTATCATTCTTAACATGTCACGTGCTACTTAATAGTAATATTTAATAAAAAATTTTTAATAAAGACCAAATTGATTCACATTAATGTCTTTTAAAAATTAAATTAACTCATGCATAATTTTTTGAGACTAATTTGAACATTAATTTCTCAATTATTAAAGTACAAAATTTCCAAAGCATATGTTTCCGATACCATTATAATTTTTATATATAATTCTAACCAAATGTACTATATAAACAATATAATTATGAATTTAATTAACTTGTATTATAAGAATATACTTTAAGAGTATAATAATAAAAATTTTGAAGTTTTTAATATATTTAATAATGTATTAAAAATATAAATAAATCAATAAATTTTAATAAAACACATGTTACCAAGAACCTATAATTATACATGTTTTAACAAAGCAGGCTTTAAGCTCCACCTAATGACATTTTTCAACGAAGTGTAGTGGGCGGGTCAATGAATAAATCAGTGGGGAAGAAAAAAAGGTGTTGCATATGTAGCAATTAATTAAAAGCCTACCCATAATTAGGTAAGAATTCTTCATGAATTAAGGGATAAATTATATATTGGCAATCATCATCATGGCATCCATATAATGATCCATACATGTATTAATACGTTCATGGAAATTTGATGGCATGATTTTCAATGAGAATAAATGAGTGTAGAGCTTTTGTAGTAATATGATTTTGAAGCTTTTAATTATAGTTAAGCTTTGCTGTCTTTGGCCAACTCCAAACTAGTACAAGTTATTATTGGTGCGGTGACTCCTCTCAAATCTCAATCATCACCTTCTGCCCCCACATTACTTTAATTTTAGACCCTGAACATGTATGATTTTTTATTTTTATTATCTTAATTAAATGTTTAGAATTTATTTATATGACTTTTAATTTTGACATGATCAATATATTGTTATTGAGTCAATCATTTTTATTAATATGATAATATATATGATATTGAATATTTACGTGAAATCTGTTACACTGTGTTAAATTATTTTTTTCTTTAAGTTTGTGGAGAAGTGGTCCATATTATAGTACTCAAAACTCAAAAAGTATATTTTTCAAAGAAAATATATATAGGTGAGGTGCAAGAGGCCAGGAGACTTTTGGTTTGAAAATATAGCTGGATACATGTACTCTTAATGGATAGTGAACACACGCATGATGTGGACTTTTTTTTTGTTCGATATTGAATTATTAAGAGTAAAATGATTCAAATTATGTGTTTTTCGTTGTCTTTACAAAATGTCAATAACATTTATCTTTTTCGTAATTAAAAAAATATTTTACAAAATGTTAATGTCATTTTGTGATGCTACTATAACACTATAAAATATTAAAATAATTAAATATTCTCGTATTTTGCATTAAAATCATTCATATATATAAAAAAATTAGTCCCATAATACATTACTAGATACACATTTAATTAAAATTTAAATATTTATTTTTTATAATAAATTTTAAATATTTAAAATTTATTAATTTTTATATTATAAAATTAAATTTTAACTATTTAACCTTTTTTTAATAATTATCAAATTTTTAGACATCATAACAAATATTTTTTATTTGTTGCTCTTTTTTGGACCGCCAAAATAGGAAGTGAAGGCTAAGGCAAGAGATTTTTTATTTAAATAAATTAAATAAATATATTAATTATTGAAATAAATTATTTTAAAAATTATTACCGAAATTCGTCCATTAGTTTTATTTCATTTACAGTGTAAACGAGATAATTTTGTACACTGTAAACGAAATATATGTTAAGTCAATGCGTTTATAGTATAAACGAGATATAGCAAGACAAATTTTCAGCAGCTATAAAAAGATGTGCAACACTTGGCATTCTCCATATACATTTCATATATTCTTCTCTTCCGTTTTTCTCACAAAAAGAAGGGAAAAATGACCAATAATAGTGTATACATAGTTGTGTGTGTTTGTCCCAATTGTTGTATGAGAAATGGCGATAATAGAGTGATATTTGAGTGTCAGAATTCGATACTCTTGTGCACTCGGCGTTTAAGTTTGTTGTCCGAGTTGAAGATTTTGATATTGAGCACCTTGGTGGAACAGGGATGAGGGAGGTCGGAAGAGTGGGATATAGGTTGCTATCATAGTTGGGTAATGGAGTTTTCCGATTTTGATTATTTCGGCTTCTAGGGACGAACATGTGCACTCATGTTTGACATCCATGGAAGAATCATGGCGGAACAAGTGATGGAGCTGTCCACTGAGGTTGGGGATGTTGGTGGTGGTGGTTCTGTACACTCGACCTATGTGCAGGACGACCGACCTCTCGTACCACCACCCATTCATGTCGCCATTCTAGTGGAAGACATGGAGGTGGGTGAGGAAAACTCCGACGAAGAGTACATTGCCGATAGTGTTGATAGTGATTCCTCTAAAGGGGGCGATGGGGAGGAGTTTGTACTGAAGACGTCCACTGAGACAGCGGTGCGCCATGTTTTGCCTCCCCCCACCCAGTTTCGGCGCTATCAGATGTACCAATTCACTATCATACATTGGATCTGGACGCCATGCATGAGAGAACTCTAATTTCCAACACGGGAGAAGAGGATTACAACTAGACGGTGGTGTAGAATTTTGGGTCGGACACAGATTCAAATGTTGAGATGCAGTGATGCAGGGTGTGAAGAACTACAGTATAAGCAGGAGTTCTAAGTACCGGGTGATCGAATCAGACCGATTAAAGTACCATGTGCATTGCCGTCAAGCTGCAAATGGGTATCCATGGAGTCTCCATGTTGCCCTTCGACAGAACCTCAGATACTGGTGAGTTCAAGTCTAATTGAGGCGTACTTACTCGTTTATGGTTGCTATATATTAAGTAGTTTCCAACCATGGCTGTTTTATTTTGTTAGGGAGGTCCGTAGGGTTGGTGGAGCGCACAATTGTTTAGCACCCACCATGTCCTAAGACGCATCCTTGTCCTACAAGGTGCGATCCGACAGAGCTATCACTTCAAACTCTCCTACAGAAAGGTGTGGATGGCAAAGCAAAAGGCAATTGCTCAGATCTACGGGGATTGGGAGGAGTCATACAATAAGGTGTCAAAACTACTTCAAGTGCTGCAAAGTTATTTCTCAGGAACTATTTGTGAGCTACGTACCGTACTTCGACAAAGTATTTTAGACTTTTCCATCCTATGTAGAGGCTTTCAATCATTGTAAGCCATTTGTTTTAGTCGATGACACGCATCTGTATGGCAGGTACGATGGGGTGCTGCTTATTGTAGTGGCACAAACGGCAACAGTAATATCCTGCCTATTGCTTTTGCCATTGTGGAGTCCGAGAGTACGGAGTTGGTGCACGAAATTGTGATCATCAACAATGGTGCCAAAGACTTGGAGCTCTCAAACGTGAATCACACTTTATCACAACTTCGCACAACTAACCAGCAAGTGCACTGGGTCGTCCAAGTAATACCTTACGTGAGTAAGGGTCGATCCCACGGAGATTGTTGGTATGAAGCAAGCTATGGTCATCTTGTAAATCTCAGTTAGGCGGATTCAAATGGTTATAATGGTTTTTGAATATAAGAATAAATAAAGCATAAAATAAAGATAGAGATACTTATGTAATTCATTGGTTGAAATTTCAGATAAGTGTATGGAGATGCTTTGTCCCTTTTGAATCTCTGCTTTCCTACTGCCTTCCTCCACTCATTTTTACTCCTTTCCATGGCAAGCTGTATGTTGGGTTTCACCGTTGTAAATGGCTACCTCCCATCCTTTCAGTGAAAATGGTCCAAATACTCTGTCACAGCACAGCTAATCATCTGTCGGTTCTCGATCATGTCGGAATAGAATCCAGTGATTCTTTTGCGTCTGTCACTACGCCCAACACTCGCGAGTTTGAAGCTCGTCATAGTCATTCAATCCTTGAATCCTACTCAAAATACCACAGACAAGGTTTAGACTTTCCGAATTCTCAAGAATGCTGCCAATGGATTCTAGCTTATACCACGAAGATTCTGATTAAGGAATCCAATAGATACACGCTCGTTCTAAAGTAGAACAGAAGTGGTTGTCAGTCACGCGTTCATAGGTGAGAATGATGATAAGTGTCACGGATCATCACATTCATCATGTTGAAGTGCAACAAATATCTTAGAATAAGAATAAGCTGAATCGAATAGAAGAATAATAGTAATTGCATTAATACTCGAGGAACAGCAGAGCTCCAAACCTTAATCTATGGTGTGTAGAAACTCCACCATTGAAAATACATAAGTGATAATGGTCCAGGCATGGCCGAGAGGCCAGCCTCCAAAACGTGATCAATAGTCTCCTAAGATGAACAATCGATTAAAACTGAAACCAAAGATGTCTAATACAATAGTAAAATATCCTATTTATACTAGACTAGTTACTAGGGTTTACAGAAGTAAGTCTTAGTGCAGAAATCCACTTCCGGGACCCACTTTGGTGTGTGCTTGGGCTGAGCTTTAGCTTTACACGTGCAAAGGCTTCTTTTGGGATTAAACGCCAAGTTGTAACGCCTGTTTGGCGTTTAACTCTGGTTTGTGACGTGTTTCTCGCGTTTTACTCTAGAATGCAGCATGGAACTGGCGTTGGACGCCAGTTTGCATCATCTAAAATCAAATAAAGTATAGATTATTATAAATTTCTGAAAATCCCTGGATGTCTACTTTCCAACGCAGTTAAGAGCGCGCCATTTGGAGTTCTGTAGCTCCAGAAAATTCATCTTGAGTGCAGGGAGGTCAGAATCCAACAGCATCAGCAGTCCTTTGTCAGCCTCCTATCAGATTTTTGCTCAGGTCCCTCAATTTCAGCTAGAAAATACCTAAAATCACAAAAAAATACACAAACTCATAGTAAAGTCCAGAAATGTAAATTTTGCATAAAAACCAATAAAAATATCCCTAAAAGTAGCTAGATTCTACTAAAAACTATCTAAAAACAATGCCAAAAAGCGTATAAATTATCCGCTCATCACAACACCAAACTTAAATTGTTGCTTGTCCCCAAGCAACTGAAAATCAAATAGGATAAAAAGAAGAGAATATACTATAAATCTCAAAATATCAATGAATTTTAGTTCTAATTAGATGAGCGGGACTTGTAGCTTTTTGCTTCTGAACAGTTTTGGCATCTCACTTTATCCTTCGAAGTTTAGAATGATTGGCATCCATAGGAACTCAGAGTTCAGATAGTGTTATTGATTCTCTTAGTTAAGTATGTTGATTCTTGAACATAGATACTTTTATGAGTCTTGGCCGTGGCCCTAAGCACTTTGTTTTCCAGTATTACCACCGGATACATAAATGCTACAGACACATGACTGGGTGAACCTTTTCAGATTGTGACTCAGCTTTGCTAAAGTCCCCAGTTAGAGGTGTCCAGAGCTCTTAAGCACACTCTTTTTGCTTTGGATCATGAGTTTAACCACTCAGTCTCAAGCTTTTCACTTGGACCTTTATGCCACAAGCACATGGTTAGGGACAGCTTGATTTAGCCGCTTAGGCCTGGATTTATTTCCTTAGGCCCTCCTATCCATTGATGCTCAAAGCCTTGGATCTTTTTTACCCTCGCCTTTTGGTTTTAAGGGGTATTGGCTTTTTCTGCTTGTTTTTTCTTTTTCTTTCTTTAAATTTTTTTTGCCACTTTTTTTTTCGCAAGCTTTGTTCTTCACTGCTTTTTCTTGCTTCAAGAATCAATTTTATGATTTTTCATATCATCAATAACATTTTTCTTGTTCATCATTCTTTCAAGAGCCAACAATTTTAACATTCTTAAACAACAAGATCAAAAATATGCATTGTTTAAGCATTCATTCAGAAAATAAAAAGTATTGTCACCACATCAATATAATTAAACTACATTCAAGGATGAATTTGAAACTCATGTACTTCTTTTTCTTTTCTATTAGAAACATTTTTCATTTAAGAAAGGTGAAGGATTCATGGAATTATTCATAGCCTTAAGATACAGTTACTAAATACTAATGATCATGTAGTAAAAAAAAAACACAAACATAGGCAAACATGAAGTTCAAAAATCGAAAAACAGAGAGATAAGAACAAGGAAGTTAAGGAATGAGTCCACCTTAGTGATGGTGGCGCCTTCTCCTTGAAGGACCAATGGGGTTCTTGAGCTCCTCTATGTCTCTTCCTTGCCTTTGTTGCTCCTCCCTCATAGCTCTTTGATCTTCTCTAATCTCATTGAGAATGATGGAGTGTTATTGGTGTTCCACCCTTAATTGGTTCATGTCATGACTCAATCCTTCTAGAGAAGTGTTGAGTTGTTCCCAATAGTTGTTTGGAGGAAAATACATCCCTTGAGGCATCTCAGGGATTTCTTGATGATGAGCTTCCTCATGCGTCTCTTGAGATCCATGAATGGGCTCTCTTATTTGCTCCATCCTTTTCTTAGTGATGGGCTTGTCCTCTTCAATGAGGATGTCTCCTTCTATGACAACTCCAACTAACTAGCATAGATGGCAAATGAGATGAGGAAAAGCTAGCCTTGCCAAGGTGGAGGGATTTTCGGCTACTTTGTAGAGTTCTAGAGAGATGACTTCATGAACTTCTACTTCCTCTCCAATCATGATGCTATGGATCATGATGGCTCGATCCATAGTTACTTCAAATCGGTTGCTAGTGGGGATGATGGAGTGTTGGATGAACTCCAACCATCCTCTAGCCACAAGCTTAAGGTATAGTCTTCTTAATTGAACCGGCGTACCCTTTGAGTCTCTTTTCCATTGAGCTCCTTCCATACATATGTCCATGAGGACTTGGTCTAACCTTTGATCAAAGTTGACCCTTCTAGTGTAGAGGCGTGCATCTTCTTGCATCATAAGCAAGTTGAACGCCAACCTTACGTTCTCCAGACTGAAATCTAAGCATTTTCCCCGAACCATTGTAAGCCAATTCTTTGGGTTTGGGTTCATGCTTTGATCATGGTTCCTAGTGATCCATGCGTTTGCATAGACCTCTTGAACCATTAAGATTCTGACTTGTTGAATGGGGTTGGTAAGAACTTCCCAACCTCTTCTTTGGATCTCATGTCAGATCTCCAGATACTTGTTTTTCTTGAGCATGAAAGGGACCTCAGGGATCACCTTCTTCTTGGCCATAACTTCATAGAAGTGGTCTTTATGGGCTTTTGAGATAAATCTCTCTATCTCCCATGACTCGGAGGTGGAAGCTTTTGTCTTTCCTTTCCTCTTTCTAGAGGTTTCTTCGGCCTTAGGTGCCATCAATGGTTATAGAAAAATAAAAAAGCTATGCTTTTACCATACCAAACTTAGAATGTTGCTCGCCCTCGAGCAAGAGAAGAAAGAATAGATGAAGAAGAAGAAGAGATGGAGGAGAGGGAGAGTGGTGTGTTTTCAGCCAAGGGAGATAAGAGAGGGTAGTGAGGTGTGAAAATGAAGAAGGATAGAGGAGTTTATATAGTGGAGGGAGAGGGGTTAGGGTTTGGTCATTTAGGGTGGGTTTGGGTGGGAAAGAGATTTTGAATTTGAAGGTAGGTGGGGTTTATAAGGAAGAGTGGATGGATGTGAGTGGTGAAGAGGTGATGGGGAAGAGTGATTGAGGTGATTGGTAAATGATGTTTGGGGAAGAGTGTTATGAAAAGATGTGAGAGAAAGGGAGAAGGTAGGTGGGGATCCTGTGGGGTCTACAGATCCTGAGGTGATCCTGTGGGGTCCACAGATCCTGAGGTGTCAAGGATTTCTCATCCCTGCACCCTTTAGGCGTGTAAAATGTCCTCTGTATGCAATCCTGGCATTTAATGCCAGACTGATACTTGTTTCTGGCGTTAAATGCCAGCTCTATGCTTGTTTCTGGCGTTAAACGCCACTTTGCTGCTTGTTTCTGGCGTTTAACGCCAGTTTTTCTCAGGGTGTAATCCTGGCATTTAAACGCCAGACTGTTGCTTGTTTCTGGCGTTCAACGCCAGCTTCATGCTCTGTTCTGGTGTCAAACGCCAGCCAAATGCTCCTTACTGGCGTTTAAATGCCAGTAAGCTCTTCCTCTAGGGTGTGCTTTTTCTTCTGCTGTTTTTGATTCTATTTTTAATTTTTGCAATTGTTTTGTGACTCCACATGATCATAAACCTAATAAAACATAAAAGAACAATAGAAATATAGATAAATAAAATTTGGGTTGCCTCTCAATAAGCACTTCTTTAATGTCAATAGCTTGACAGTGAGCTCTCATGGAGCTTCACAGATGTTCAGAGCATTGTTGGGACCTCCCAACACCAAACATAGAGTTTAAATGTGGGGGTTCAACACCAAACTTAGAGTTTGGTTGTGGCCTCCCAACACCAAACTTAGAGTTTGACCGTGGGGCCTTTGTTTGACTCTGTATTGAGAGAAGCTTTTCGTGCCTCTTTTCCATGTTTACAAAAGGATAACCTTGAGCCTTAAACACAAGGCAGTCCCCATTCAATTGAAGGACTAGCTCTCATCTGCTAACATCAATCACAGCTCCTGCTATGGCTAGGAAGGGTCTTACAAGAATGATGGATTCATTCTCATCCTTTCCGGTGTCTAAGATTATGAAATCAGCAGGGATGTAAAGGCCTTTAACCTTTACCAACACGTCCTCTACCAATCCATAAGCTTGTTTTATTGATTTGTCTGCCATCTCTAATGAGAGTTTTGCAGCTTGTACCTCAAAAATTCCCAGTTTCTCCATTACAGAGAGTGGCATAAGATTTATACCTGACCCCAGGTCACATAGAGCCTTCTCAAAGGTCATGGTGCCTATGGTACAGGATATCAAGAATTTACCAGGATCTTGTTTCTTTTGAGGTATAGTTTGCTAAACCCATGTATCTAGTTCACTAATGAGCAAGGGAGGTTCACCTTCCCAAGTCTCATTACCAAATAACTTGGCATTCAGCTTCATGATGGCTCCTAGATATTAAGCAACTTGCTCTTTAGTTACATCTTCATCCTCTTCAGAGGAAGAATAGTTCTCAAAGCTCATGAATGGTAAAAGGAGGTTCAATGGAATCTCTATGGTCTCTAGGTGAGCCTCAGATTCCTTAGGTTCCTCAGTTTGGAACTCCTTTTTGTTCAGAGGACGTCCCAGGAGGTCTTCCTCACTGGGATTCATGTCCTTCTCTCCTCTTTGGATTCGGCCATATTGATAATATCAATGGCCTTGCACTCTCTTTTTGGATTCTCTTCTGTATTGCTTGGGAGAGTACTAAAAGGAGTTTTAGTGATTTTCTTACTCAGCTGACCCACTTGTGCCTCCAAGTTTCTAATAGAGGACATTGTTTCATTCATGAAACTTAAAGTGGCCTTAGATAGATCAGAGACTATGTTTGCTAAGCTGGAGGGGCTCTATTCAAAATTCTCTGTCTGTTGCTGAGAAGATGATGGAAAAGACTTGCTATTGCTAAACCTGTTTCTTCCACCATTAGTCTTGTTGAGGCTTTTGTTGATCCTTCCATGAGAAATTTGGATGATTTCTCCATGAGGAATTGTAGGAGTTTCCATAGGGTTCATCAATGTAATTCACCTCTGCTATTGCAGGGTTCTCAGGATCATAAGCTTCTTCTTCAGAAGATGCCTCTTTAGTACTGTTGAATGCATTTTGCCATCCATTCAGACTCTGAGAAATCATGTTGACTTGCTGAGTCAACATTTTGTTCTGAGCCAATATGGCATTCAGAGCATCAATTTCAAGAACTCCCTTCATCTGAGGTGTCCCATTATTCACAGGATTTCTCTCAGAGGTGTACATGAATTGGTTATTTGCAACCATGTCAATGAGTTCCTGAGCTTCTACAGGCATTTTCTTTAGGTGAATGGATCCACCTGCAGAGTGGTCCAATGACATCTTAGACAATTCAGACAGACCATCATAGAATATATCCAGGATGGTCCATTCTGAAAGCATGTCAGAAGGACACGTTTTTGTCAACTGCTTGTATCTTTCCCAAGCTTCATAGAGGGATTCACCATCCTTTTGCTTGAAGGTCTGAACATCCACTCTAAGTTTGCTCAGCTTTTGAGGAGGAAAGAACTTGGCCAAGAAGGCCGTGACCAGCTTATCCCAAGAGTCCATACTATCTTTAGGTTGTGAGTCCAACCATGTTCTAGCTCTGTCTCTTACAGCAAAGGGGAAAGGCATGAGCCTGTAGATTTCTGGATCTACTCCATTAGTCTTAACAGTATCACAGATCTATAAGAACTCAATTAAAAACTGATAGGAATCTTCTGATGGAAGTCCATGAAATTTGCAGTTCTATTGCATTAGAACAACTAGTTGAGGCTTCAGCTCAAAATTATTTGCTCCAATGGCAGGGATTGAGATGCTTCTTCCATAAAAATTGGAAGTAGGTGTAGTATAATCACCAAGCATCCTCCTTGCGCCTCCACCATTGTTATTGGGTTCGGCCATGTATCTTTCTTTTTCGAGATTCTCTGTAAGGTTTTCTCTGGATTATTATGCTTTAGCTTCTCTTAGCTTCTTTTTCAGAGTCCTTTCAGGTTTAGGATCTGCTTCAACAAGAATGTCCTTGTCCTTGCTCCTGCTCATATGAAAAAGAAGAGAATAGAAAAGGAAGAGGAATCCTCTATGTCATAGTATAGAGATTCCTTTATGTGAGTAGAAGAAGAAAAGAATAGAAGAAGGATGAGAAAAATTCGAACATAGAGGAAAAGAGAGAGTCAAATTTTTAGATGAAGAGAAGTGTTAGTAATTAACTAAATAAATAGAAAGAGATGATAGGGAGAGAATTTCAAAAATTGTTTTTGATAAAAGTTAGTGATTTTCAAAAATTAAGAGAAGAAATAACATTAAAATTAAAATTTGAAACAATTAGTTAATTAAAAAGAATTTTGAAAAAAGGTGAGGAATTGTCGAAAATTAGAGAGAGAAAAGTAGTTAGGTGGTTTTGAAAAAGATAAGCAACAAACAAAAAGTCAACTAGTTAGTTGAAAAAGATTTGAAAATCAATTTTGAAAAGATAAGAAGTTAGAAAAGATTTTTGAAATCAATTTTAAAATATATTATTTGAAAAAAAGATATGATTAAAAAGATATGATTGAAAAGATATTTTGAAAAAGATTTGATTTTTAAAATTAAAATTAATTACTTGGCTAATAAGAAGCTAAAAGATATGATTCTAGAATTTAAAGATTGAACATTTCTTAACAAGAAAGTAACAAACTTCAAATTTTTGAATCAATCACATTAATTGTTAGTAAAGTTTCCGAAATGTTGAAATGAAATTAAGAAAAAGATTTTGAAAATCAATAAAAAAATATTTTTGAAAATATAAAAGAAAAATGAAAAAGATTTGATTATTGAAAATGTTTTGAAAAGATAAGATTTTTAAAATTGAAATCTTGACTTGATTAACAAGAAACAACTAATTTTAAAAATTTTTTTACTAAGTCAACCCAAAGATTTCAAATGTTTGAGTAAAATAGGGAAAATATATTTTTTTTTTATATTTGAATTTTTAATGATGAATGAGAAAAACACAAATATGACTCACAGCATGAAAATTATGAATCAAAGCATATGATGCATGCAAGAACACTATGAATGTCAAGATGAACACCAAGAACACTATGAAGATCAAGATGAACATCAAGACTTATTTTGAAAAAATTTCAAGAAAAGAAAAACATGCAAGACACCAAACTTAGAAATTTTCAATGTTTAGACACTATGAATGCAAAAATGCATATGAAAAACAACAAAAGACACAAAATAAGAAAATATGAAGATCAAACAAGAAGACTTGTCAAGAACAACTTGAAGATCATGAAGAACACATGCATGAATTTTCAAAAAATGCAAAAGTTTTTTAAAACATACAATTGACATCAAACTTAAAAATTGACACTAGACTCAAACAAGAAACACAAAAATATTTTTGATTTTTATGATTTTTTTAAGTTTTTTGGATTTTTCGAAAATTATTTTTTTGAAAAACGAAAACAAATAAAAAAAAATTTGAAAGATTTTTGAAAACTTTTTGAAAAGAAAATTACCTAATCTGAGCAACAAGATAAACTGTCAGTTGTCCAAACTCGAACAATCCCCGACAACGGCGCCAAAAAGATGGTGTTGTTGCCGGAATCTTGAATAATCGCAAGCTTCAAACTTGAACAATCCCCGGCAACGGCGCCAAAAACTTGGTGCACGAAATTGTGATCATCAACAATGGCGCCAAAGACTTGGAGCTCTCAAACGTGAATCACACTTTGTCACAATTTACGTGCACCAAGTTTTTGAGCTCTATGTGATCTTGGGGCAAGTATCAACCTAATACCTACATCTACTATCAGAAAGCTTGGTTTGATTGAAGAAGTCAAACCAACCTGGATATGTCTCCAACTTGCTGATGGCTCCATTAAATACCCATCAGGCGTGATTGAAGACATGATTGTCAAGGTTGGGCCATTTGCCTTTTCCACTAACTTTGTGGTGCTGGAAATGGAGGAGCACAAGAGTGCAACTCTCATTTTAGGAAGACCTTTCCTAGCAACTGGACAAACCCTCATTGACATCCAAAAAGGGGAATTAACCCTGAGAGTCAATGAGGAAGAGTTTAAATTGAATGTTGTCAAAGCTCTGCAGCATCCAGACACCCCAAACGACTGCATGAGCATTGATATTATTGACTCTCTGGTGAAAGAGGTCAATATGACTGAGAGTCTCGAATCAGAGCTAGAGGATATCTTTAAAGATGCTCAGCCTGATCTGGAAGAACCAGAGAGAATAATAGAATCTTTGAAAATCCCTCAGGAAGAGGAGAAACCTCCTAAACCCGAGCTCAAACCATTACCACCATCCTTGAAATATGCATTTCTGGGAGAAGGTGACACTTTTCCTGTAATCATAAGCTCTACCTTAGAGCCACAGGAAGAGGAAGCACTAATTCAAGTGCTAAGGACACACAAGACAGCTCTTGGGTGGTCAATCAGTGATCTTAAGGGCATTAGCGCAGCCAGATGCATGCACAAGATCCTATTGGAGGATGACGCTAAGCCAGTGGTTCAACCACAGAGGCGGCTGAATCCAGCCATGAAGGAGGTGGTGCAGAAGGAGGTCACTAAATTACTGGAGGCTGGGATTATTTATCCTATTTCTGATAGCTCCTGGATGAGCCCTATCCAAGTCGTCCCTAAGAAGGGTGGCATGACAGTGGTTCATAATGAAAAAAATGAACTGATTCCTACAAGAACAGTTACAGGGTGGCGTATGTGTATTGATTACAGAAGGCTCAACACAGCTACCAGAAAGGATCATTTTCCTTTACCATTCATAGACCAGATGCTAGAAAGACTAGCAAGTTATGAATACTACTGCTTCTTGGATGGATATTCAGGTTATAATCAAATTGCAGTAGATCCCCAGGATCAAGAGAAAACAACATTCACATGTCCATCCGGAGTATTTGCATACATAAGGATGTCATTTGGTCTGTGCAATGCACCTGCAACCTTTCAAAGGTGCATGCTCTCTATTTTCTCTGATATAGTGGAAAAATTTCTGGAAGTCTTCATGGATGACTTTTCAGTATTTGGAGACTCATTCAGCTCCTGTCTTGACCATCTAGCACTTGTTCTAAAGAGGTGCCAAGAGACTAACCTGTTTTTAAACTGGGAGAAATGTCACTTTATGGTGACTGAAGGAATTGTCCTTGGGCACAAAATTTCGAACAAGGGAATAGAGGTGGATCAAGCTAAGGTAGAGGTAATTGAAAAATTACCACCACCTGCCAATGTTAAGGCAATCAGAAGCTTTCTGGGGCATGGAGGATTCTATAGGAGATTTATAAAAGATTTTTCAAAAATTGCCAAACTCTGAGTAATCTGCTAGCTGCTGACACGCCATTTATCTTTGATAAGGAGTGTCTGCAGGCATTTGAGACTCTGAAAGCTAAGCTGGTCACAGCACTAGTCATCTCTGCACCAGACTAAACATTACCATTTGAACTAATGTGTGATGCCAGTGACCATGCCATTGGTGCAGTGTTAGGACAAAGACATGACAAGCTTTTGCACGTTATTTTTTATACCAGTCGTGTTTTAAATGACGCACAGAAGAACTACACAACCACAGAAAAGGAGTTACTTGCAGTGGTTTACGCCATTGATAAGTTCAGATCTTATTTAGTAGGATCAAAAGTGATTGTGTACACTGACCATGCTGCTCTTAAATATCTACTCACAAACTAGGATTCAAAACCCAGACTCATAAGATGGGTGTTACTTCTGCAAGAGTTTGATATAGAAATAAGAGACAGAAAAGGGACAGAGAACCAAGTAGCAAATCACCTGTCCCAAATAGAACCAGTAGAAGGGGCGTCCCTCCCTCTTACTGAGATCTCTGAAAACTTTCCGGATGAGCAACTCTTTGCCATCCAAGAAATACCATGGTTTGCAGACATTGCAAACTACAAGGCTGTGAGACTCATACCCAAAGAGTATAGTAGACAGCAATCAAAGAAATTGATCACAGATGCAAAGTACTATCTTTGGGATGAACCATATCTCTTCAAGAGATGTACAGACGGAGTAATCCGTAGATGTGTACCTAAAGAAGAAGCACAGAAGATCCTCTGGCATTGCCATGGATCACAATATGGAAGACATTTTGGAAGTGAGCGAACAGCCACAAGAGTCCTCCAACGTGGCTTCTATTGGCCTACTCTCTATAAAGACTCCCGAGAGTTTGTACTTAATTGTGACAGTTGCTAAAGATCTAGCAATCTGCCTCACAGTTATGCCATGCCTCAACAAGGGATCTTGGAGATTGAGTTGTTTGATGTATGGGGTATTGACTTCATGGGGCCTTTCCCATCATCATACTCAAACACTTATATTCTGGTGGCAATGGATTATGTATCCAAATGGGTGGAAGCTATTGCAACACCCAATAATGATACTAAGACAGTGCTGAAATTCCTCCAGAAACATATCTTCAGCAGATTTGGTGTCTCTAGAGTACTAATCAGTGATGAAGGCACTCATTTCTGCAATAAACAGCTTTACTCTGCTATGGTTCGATATGGAGTTAGCCACAGGGTGGCAACTCTATATCATCCACATACAAATGGGCAAGCTGAAGTCTCTAATAGAGAACTTAAAAGAATCCTGGAATAGACTGTGATTAACTGTAGAAGGGATTGGGCAAGAAGCTTGGATGATGCTCTGTGGGCATACAGAACAGCATTCAAGACTCCTATAGGGACCTCTCCATACCAACTTGTGTATGGAAAAGCCTGTCACTTGCTAGTGGAACTAGAACACAAGGCCTACTGGGCAACCAGATTCCTAAACCTTGATGCCAAGTTAGCTGGAGAAAAACGATTGCTCTAGTTAAATGAGCTAGAGGAATTCAGACTCAATGCTTTCGAAAATACAAAAATTTACAAAGAGAAAGCAAAAAGATGGCATGACAAGAAGCTATCATCTAGAGTCTTTGAGCCAGGGCAGAAAGTTCTGCTGTTTAATTCTAGGCTCAGATTATTCCCCGGGAAATTAAAATCCCGGTGGAGAGGACCATATGTGATTACAAGTGTGTCACCATATGGATACGTAGAGCTTCAGGATAATGATTCTAACAAAAAGTTCATTGTGAATGGATAGAGAGTCAAACATTATCTTGAAAGCAATTTTGAGCAAGAATGCTCAAAACTGAGACTTGATTAAAGCTCAGTAATAAAGAAGTGCTTGCTGGGAGGCAACCCAGCCATTAACAAAACATATTTGTTAATTAATTGAATTTTACAGGTTCATATTAGTTATCTTCAAGGTAAAATAGCAATTGCATGAGTTCACAGAGTTACAGAAGGATTCAGAGGATAAACAGCAAAAAGAAGCTCATTGGTACAAAAAAGCCATTAAGAGCTGTTTTGGGAGTTAAACGCCCAAAATAAGCATCTACTGAGCATTTAACGCAAGTAGAGATAGCCATCTGGGCGTTAAACGCCAGAAAGAAGCAACTTTTGGGTGTTTAACGCAAGATTTACAGCATCCTGGGCGTTCAGAAAAAGCCCAGTGATAAAGGAGTTTCTGACGTTGCCAGCTAGAAGCAACAGCTAGGCGTTAAACGCCCAGACCAAGCACCAACTGGGCATTAAACGCCCAAAACATGCAGCAGTTGGGCGTTTAACGCCAGAATTGTGGAAGGGAGGAAGTTTTTGTTCCCAACTTGATTTTTTTCAAATTTTCATGTTTCCATCCATAATTTCTTGCATAAACATATTACAAATCCTAATTTTTCAAATCCCTTTTCAAAGATATCAAATGTATCTTAATTCTAAACAAAATTTTTTTAAATCATCTTCAACTTCTTTTCAAATCTTTTTCAAAACTCAATTATCTTTTTGAATTCTTTTTAAATTCTTCTCAAATCTTTTTAAACTCACCATATCTTCTTTTCAAAATTCAGATTTATCTTTTTCAAATATCTTTCATATCTTTCAATTTTAAATTGCATCTTTTTCCTATCATACTTATCTTTTATAAATCATATCTTCTATCATATCTTCTTCAAAATTTTTGAAAATCCACCCCTCCCTTTAAATCCACGTTCGGCTCCCTCCTCCCCTCCACAATTCGAACTTGGCTCTCCATCTATCTCTCTCCTTTCCTTTCTTTTGCTTGAGGACAAGCAAACCTCTAAGTTTGGTGTGTTTATCCGTGATCACTAAACCAATACCCACTAAGATCATGGCTCCTAAGGGAAAACAAACCACTCCAAGAGGCGAGAAAGAGAATATTCCAAAACCACTTTGGAATCAAGGGAAGTTCTTAACCAAAGAACATTCAGACCATTACTACAAAATAATGGGTCTAAGGTCAGTGATCCCAGAAGTTAAATTCGATCTGAAAGAAGACGAATATTCGGAGATCCAAGAGCAAATTCGAAACAGGGGCTGAGAAATCCTAGCTAATCCTAAAACAAAGGTGGAAAGAAACATGGTTTAGGAATTTTACTCTAATTTGTGGCAAACAGACAGGCAGAGAATAGCTGAAACCACCTTCTATGACTATCGGACGCTGGTCAGAGGGAAGATTGTTCACCTCTACCCTGACAAAATCAGGGAGATCTTCAAGCTACCTCAACTGCAAGATGACCCAGATTCCTTTAATAGGAGAATGATGAGAATAGATAAGAGCTTGGACAAAATTCTAGAGGACATATGCCTCCCTGGAACCAAGTGGACAACCAACACAAAAGGAGTCCCAAACCAACTCAAGAGAGAAGATCTCAAACCAGTCGCCAGAGGCTGGCTGGACTTTATTGAGCATTCTATACTGCCCACTAGCAACCGCTCTGAAGTCACCATCAAAAGAGCAGTAGTGATCCATTGCATTATGTTGGAAAAAGAAGTGGAAGTTCATAAGCTGATCTCTTGTGAACTTTACACAGTTGCAAACAAGAACTCCAAAAATGTCAAATTGGCTTATCCAAGCCTAATCTCTATGTTATGTAAAGATGCTGGGGTGAAGATGGGAGTAACTGAGTATATCTCAGTTGAGCGACCAATCACCAAAAAGTCAATGGAAGAACAACAAGTGCAGGACGACCCCATCAAGAAGAAAGCACAGGAGTTCCTCCCGAAAATCCCTCAAATTGAATACTGGGAGCGTCTTGAAGCATCTGTTACCAAGTTGCAAGAAGCTATGGACCAATTAAAGGAAGAACAGAAAAATCAAAATAGAATTCTTTGCAAACTGCTTGGGAAACAAGAAGAGTAAAGGCGTGAACTGAGGGAACTAAAGCGTCAGAAGCTGTCTCTTGAAGGACCATGCACTCCACAGACTAAGGGAGCATCCACCTCCCAAACTAAAGGTTGTTGAGTCCTAATCTTAGCCTTAACTCTGTGATAATTGTTCTTATTAGGAATTTACCTTAGAAGTTATATATGAGTAGTAAGTAGTTAGTATCTCTATTTTGATTTTATCTCCAATTAAGCTATAATTTATTTTTCTCATCATCATCAAACATGAATAAAATGGTAGATTTTTAGAACAAGGAGGCAATATTTTTTCGAGTTTTTAATAAGGAAAATTCTAATTATTTATATGTGGTGGTAATACTTTTTGTCTTCTGAATGAATGCCTGAACAGTGCATTTTTTTTATATTGAATTTTATAAATGTTAAAATTGTTGGCTCTTGAAAGAATGATGAACAAGAGAAATGTTATTGATGATTTGAAAAATCATGAAATTGATTCTTGAAGCAAGAAAAAGCAGTGAAAAAAAAGAGAGAAGGAGCAGTAGAAAAAAGCCAATAGCCCTTTAAACCAAAAGGAAAAGGTAAAAAAGATCCAAGGCTTTGAGCATCAATGGATAGGAGGGCCCAAGGAAATAAATCCAGGCCTAATCGGCTAAATCAAGTTGTCCCTAACCATGTGCTTGTGGCATGCAGGTCTAAGTGAAAAGCTTGAGACTGAGTGATTAAAGTCGTGATCCAAAGTAAAAGAGTGTGCTTAAGAACTCTGGACACCTCTAATTGGGGACTTTAGCAAAGCTAAGTCACAATCTGAAAAGGTTCACCCAGTTATGTGTCTGTGGCATTTATGTATCCGGTGGTAATACTGGAAAACAAAGTGCTTAGGGCCACGACCAAGACTCATAAAATAGCTGTGTTCAAGAATCAACATACTAAACTAGGAGAATCAATAATACTATCTGAATTCTGAGTTCCTATAGATACCAATCATTCTGAATTTCAAAGGATAAAGTGAGATGCCAAAACTGTTCGGAAGCAAAAAGCTACTAGCCCCGCTCATATAATTAGAATCTGAGCTTCACTTGAAACTCTGAGATATTATTGCTTCTTAATTTCTTTTTATCCTATTTTATTTATCTAGTTGCTTGGGGACAAGCAACAGTTTAAGTTTGGTGTTGTGATGAGCGGATATTTATACGCTTTTTGGGGATAATTTCATGTAGTTTTTAATATGTTTTAGTTAGTTTTTAGTAAATTTTTATTAGTTTTTAGGCAAAATTTATATTTCTGGACTTTACTATGAGTTTGTGTGTTTTTCTATGATTTCAGGTATTTTCTGGCTGAAATTGAGGGAGATAAGCAAAAATCTGATTCAGGCTGAAAAAGGACTGCTGATATTGTTGGATTCTGACCTCCCTGCACTCGGAATAGATTTTTTGGAGCTATAGGAGTCCAATTGGCACACTCTCAATTGGGTTAGAAAGTAGACATCCAGGGCTTTCCAGTAATATTTAATAGTTTATACTTTTCTCAAAGATAAACGATGTAAACTGGCATTTAACGCCAGTTCCATGTTGTATTATGGCGTTGAACGCCAGAAATAGGTTGCAAGTTGGAGTTAAACGCCAGAAACAGGTTACAACCTGACGTTTAACTCCAGAAATAGCCCAGGCACGTGAGAAGCTCAAGTCTCAGCCCCAGCACACACCAAGTGGGCCCCATAAGTGGATTTCTGCACTATCTATCTTAGTTTACTCATTTTCTGTAAACCTAGATTACTAGTTTACTCTCTTTTTGTATTCTCCTATGTATTACTTGGTGCACAAAATTGTGATCATCAACAATGGCGCCAAAGACTTGGAGCTCTCAAATGTGAATCACACTTTGTCACAACTTTGCATAACTAACCAACAAGTGCACTGAGTCGTCCAAGTAATACCTTACATGAGTAAGGGTCGATCCCACGGAGATTGTTGGTATGAAGCAAGCTATCGTCATCTTGTAAATCTCAGTTAGATGGATTCAAATGGTCTTTTGCGTCTGTCACTAAGCTCAACACTCGCGAGTTTGAAGCTCGTCACAATCATTCAATCCTTGAATCCTACTCAGAATACCACAGACAAGGTTTAGACTTTCTGGATTCTCAAGAATGCTACCAATGGATTCTATCTTATACCATGAAGATTCTGATTAAGGAATCCAAGAGATACACGCTCGTTCTAAGGTAGAACAGAAGTGGTTGTCAGTCACGCATTCATAGGTGAGAATGATGATGAGTGTCACGGATCATCACATTCACCATGTTGAAGTGCAACAAATATCTTAGAATAAGAATAAGCTGAATTGAATAGAAGAATAATAGTAATTGCATTAATACTTGAGGAATAGTAGAGCTCCACACCTTAATCTATGGTGTGTAGAAACTCCACCGTTGAAAATATATAAGTGATAGTGGTCCAGGCATGGCAGAGAGGTCAGTATCCAAAATGTGATCAATAGTCTTCTAGGATGAACAATTGATTAAAACTGAGACCAAAGATGTCTAAGACAATAGTAAAATATCCTATTTATACTAGACTAGTTACTAGGGTTTATAGAAGTAAGTCTTAGTGCAGAAATCCACTTCCGGGGCCCACTTTGGTGTGTGCTTGGGCTGAGCTTTAGCTTTACATGTGCAAAGGCTTCTTTTGGGGTTAAACGCCAAGTTGTAACGTCTGTTTGGCGTTTAACTCTGGTTTGTGACGTGTTTCTAGCGTTTTACTCCAAAATGCAGCATGGAACTGGCGTTGAACGCCAGTTTGTGTCATCTAAACTCAAATAAAGTATGAACTATTATATATTGCTGGAAAGATCTAGATGTCTACTTTCCAACGCAATTGAGAGCGCGCCATTTGGAGTTCTATAGCTCCAGAAAATTCATCTCGAGTGCAAGGAGGTCATAATCCAACAGCATCAGCAGTCCTTTGTCAGCCTCCTTATCAGATTTTTGCTTAGGTCCCTCAATTTCAGCCAGAAAATACCTAAAATTGCATAAAAACACACAAACTCATAGTAAAGTCCAGAAATGTGAATTTTGCATAAAAATTAACAAAAACATCCCTAAAAGTAGCTAGATTCTACTAAAAACTATCTAAAAATAATGCCAAAAAGCGTATAAATTATCCGCTCATCAGGAGTCATGGTCATTCTTTCTTACTAATTTGAGACACCATGTTACCCTACAAGAAGGTCTGTTGGTTATCTCTGATAGATCGCAGGCCATCAAGGCTGCACTCAAAGCCGATGATAGTGGTTGACATCCTCCTAGGGCGTTAATCCCTGAAATCACTTAACACACATATCAAGGCATCTAATGATAATAAGAGAGGATTAAACATAGGGAACTTAAGGCCAAAGAAGCATGTTTTCAATCAAAGCACATAATTAGGAAGGCAAATGTAAAACCATGCAAATAGTATGAATAAGTGGGTAAAGAGTTGATAAAATCCACTCAATTAAGCACAAGATAAACCATAAAATAGTGGTTTATCAGGCGTTCCATGCTTACTGTATTATACATATGGCCGCCAACTTTATAACTCGTTTTGAGTCAGCTGAGGGCAAGCGATACCTTATAAATGCCGCTTATAGTCCAAGCAAGGTTGGTTACAAGTGGTACATGAATGCCTTGAGAGGGTTGTCACCTGGGATGGCAGACTGGGCTGGCCGTTTCAACTCAAAGATATGGCTACAACATTGCGATAGTGGTCGGTGGTTTGGTCACATGACAACAAATCTATCGGAGTGCCATCAATGCAATTCTTAAGGGTACACGGTACTTTCCGAGTTTTACCATCGTGTGCATCACGTACGAACGGTTGCAGAAGTTGTTCGTCACAAAGGGCATGTAGGTGCAGTCACAGCTGGCTGCTGAAAACTGATTCTCCCAGAGGCTGATGGCAGCCAATTGAGAAGAACAGAGAAGGCATCCCGAAGATGCGTGTTACTCATTATGATCGGCGGGATTCTGTATTTGTCGTGGATGAGTTAAATTCGTTTGAGGGTTGGTCGCAAGGTTCCTTCCGAGTTCGGCTATCAGCAGGTTCGTGTGACTATGGACTCTTTCAGGCGCTCCACTACCCATGCCGCCATGCGCTTGCTAGGTGTGCCGCCGCTAGCATCAAGTGGGATCCATATGTTCATTCAGTTTATAGGCAAGAGGCTGTGTTCAAGGTGTACGAGATGGAGTTTCCACCGATACCAGAGTGGTATGGGACCTTGGTCCGTCCTAACCTACTCATGCACAGGAAGGCTACTGGGAGACCTGAGTCCACTAGGTTCAAGAATGACATGGATGAGGTCGTGTGACAGGAGAAGCGGTGTGGCCTTTGCAGGCAAGTCGGTCATACTAGAAGGGGTTATCCTAATCAACCCACGGACGATTCTTAGGGTTGATAGTCCGTTTATTATTGTTGGTTCATTTTAATGTAGTAGTTTTGTTTTACAGTAGCTGTTTCCTTTTATTGTAGCTGTTTCATTTTATTCCAGTTGGTTTCTTAAATTCTAGTTGTAACCATTTGTTATAGTTGTGTATTCTTATAAGACTTGTGCTAAAAACTATTTGTGGTCATTGTTTATGTAGCATATTTTAATTTTAGTTGCATAGCACCGTACAAGTTCCACCAAATTTTTTCATAATAAAAACAATATCATTATAAAAGGACTACATATAAAGTTAGCATATAACTATCGAGTATACAATACAACTTCCATAAATATGAAAACAAGAAAGTCGGCCTAATAAAATTAACAACAAACATAAGTCATCATCGGTGGTGGGGATCCTGATAGTGGAGCTGATGCCCGATACCACATGGCGGAGGTTGAGTCTGACGCTGAGGTCTAATAGGTCGAGGGTCTGCATGAGGCATGGATTGGATGGCTGGATCCTGTGGCTGCTGCTGATGCGGTGGCAAAGGTGGGATATAGTAGCCTTTAGGCCAGCACAGCCGAGCCCCAAGACAATGCCCGACATCACCTAAAGTCCTAAAGCAGCGGCAGCCAATGCAGATGGACCAAGTTGTTCGACTTGTCCGTCATTAGATAGCCTCCAATCAGTAACATGATGTAACATGTAGTATACTGTCGGAAGGTCTCTGGGTCATCTATCAGTGGTATCCGGTGGACACGGTCCCACATCCATACAAACTTCAGCGAGAACGACTCCTTCCTCTGCGCCACCTGCTGTGGAACCACCGGAGGCCTGGCACTAAGTAGCTGCTCCACCGAACTCCCACGTCTTCACGCGGTACCACCTGTAGAAGTCACGGAAGCACCCCCAACTGGGTCCTCGTGTGTGCGTAGCCTGAGGTGGTACGCCACATCCTGTAGGGTGATGGTGGCCTCACCCCACGGGAGATGGAACGTGTGGATGTTCGAACGCCATCGCTCCACAAATTCCGTAATTAGGGAGTTGTTGAATGTGAAATCCCTGAGAGGCACCATGTTGCCGAATTTAGCCTCCTTCAGATATGGGACGATGGTGTCGGGTGGAGAAAGGGTATGGTTCACTCGCCGGGGGAAGAGAAGGCCAGGCCTCTGACAAAAAAAATATATTCACAATTATTAAAAAATAATAATTGGATAGGTCCATCAACATAGCAAACTATCTTTACTATTCTGCACATAACCCTAACAAAATCTTACACGTATGTACTAGCTGGATTTATGCCAACACGGCATTCTCTGCGACTATGTACATTCTTAACTAATACACATTTTCTCATTCTGTTATGTGGATTACAAACATTCAATAAAGTTATTAACAATGTAACGAATAAAGTCTGACTTAACTTAATATTCTAATGATCAAACTTCGCTAGTTATTAACTAAGTTAATAATTATATAGTAACAACTTAATATAGAAAAATAAACTAGAGTTCCAAATTTCAATAAGTGACATATTCCTAGTGATACAAACTGTATTATAGTTCTTAACAAGTACCCTAACCATGGCTAAATATGTATACATATATTTATACAGGATTGCATAAAAGTTAAAATAACAAAATTAACCTCAAAGTCCTCTATCTCGACGTAATGCCAAGTCTCATTCAGCCGGTTGATGTCTCGATCACTACCTTCTACATGTGTCATCCTCGTATTACTTGATAATAAAGACAGAAAAAGGTAAAAAAGAGGAGAAAGTGGTCGAAAGGTTTAAACTAGAGTCCAGAACTTTGTTGTCAACGACATATATTTATAATTGTCCACCAGTTTTATCTCGTTTACAGTATATATAAATGAGATAAGATTAATGGGCGAATTTTATTATTAATTTTAAAATTATTTATTTCAATAATTAATACATTTATTTAAATAAAAAATCCCTAACACAAGAACAAAATAAACCATATATACGACATGATTGAACAAAATGAATCTTTTAAATCTTGGCCGCTGTTGAAAAATCATATATTCATATTGGCGTACCCCACTGTGCTGAGCAATACAAAATTCTCCCTCCGCTTAAAAAAATAGAAAAAACAAAAACAATTTAAAGGAGGTTCGTTGAGATTCGCCAGCAAAATATTCTGTTGTGTAATGGACTAATGGTTGAATCTCTTGAAAATTTAGGATTAAGTACGATTTTGATTCTTAAAATATATGTCAATTTTTTTTTGTTTTTAATCTCTTTTTACATATAAAATTGTCTTTAAAATTTAACTTAATTTTAAAATTATCTTTATCTTAGAGACTAAAATTTTAAACCTAAGACGATTTTATATGCAAAAAAAATTAAAAACAAAAAAAAATTTCGTCCTATACGTTAAGAACTAAAATCGTACTTAACCATAAATTATATATTACTAAAGTTTTTATTAAGTTAGAGATATAATTATTTATATATTTTTTATTAGTTTAATTTTTTAAATAATTTTATGACATAATATTAGAATTTATTTGACAAAAAGATTTAGAATTTGATATTTATTATACTAAAAAAAGAAATTCAGCATATATAAAACAATTAATAAAAGGTATTACATATATATCATTAAAAAATTACGACATTACTGGAGTGTCTCAAAACAAAGCATATATCATGTTTATATGTAAATTATAGTTTAAAACCACTTAGAAAAATAATTATAAACCGATTTATGACCAAACAAAATATTTCTATAAAACTTGGTTCTAAACAATGATTTATGACCAAACTAATGAACTTCGTACGTTTCAAACACAATTTACTATTACAGTCTCTATAAAATTGAATAAACCTAGCTTAACAAGACAATAGATTAAGAAAGAGCAATTTTTAAAATGGGTCTGCTACACATACAAGCAAAAAAGCCCTACAAGTTTTACAAGTTCTCAGTCCAGACTTCATTCACACGCGCAGTCACTCACTTTGAATGGAGCGTAAAATACACACGCGCCACTCAACGGTTGCGCTGCATGAAAAGCGCTCCTTAATGACGCACTCTTCCACTTCTCCAAGCTCTTCGAAAAAAACACAAACCATCCATTTTCGAGTAACATTGCAAACTGCAGAGATAGAACTCGTCGCGAAGATTAGAACTCTCCATCAACACGAAATAGAACTCTCCATCAACAATTTCAAGAGAAAACAAAGAAATATTACTCAAGGTACGTTACTATTTTACTCATCTTGTAGATTTTCCACATTTCAAAATCGAAGAACTAGATTTTACTGTTATTCTATGTTGTTCTAGATTTTACTGTTCTTCTTGTTCTATCTATCATTTCACTGTTTTTAATGTTCTTCTTGTTCTAGGTTTTACTTTTCTTCTTGGTTCTAGATTTTACTGTTCTTCTTAGTTGTTCTAGGTTTTACTGTTCTTCTTTTTCTAGTTCTTCTCGTAACTGATTTTGGGAGTATATTGCGTAATTTAGTGGGTGTATATGGAATAATTTATTGGGTGTATATTTCTGAACTGATATAATATAATATAATCAACTATTGCAACTGTTCTAATATTGCTTATCCTTGGGTGTATATTGGTTGACCTTGTAATGTTGCTTGACCTTGTAATATTGCTTGTCCTTGGGTGTATATGGCATAATTTAGTGGGTGTATATGGAGTATTTTGTTGGGTGTATATTTCTGAACTGATATAATGTAATATAACAACTGTTGCAACTGTTCTAATGTTGCTTGTCCTTGGGTGTATATGGCATAATTTATGCATGTTTGAGTGAATTAAACATCATTTTAAACTGATCTAATTAAATACTTATGAGAATCTATATAGGTGTATGTGGCTGATCTATGGTGTATCTGACTGATATTTATGGGTGTATTTTTCATTACAGTAAAAATGGAAGGAAGAAGTGTGCAAACCAAAGAGCTAAAGTGTGCATCCCATCTGTTAAGTGAGAAATTCAGAAATATGAGTGACGAGAAGAAAACAATTGTTAGGGAGTTGGGGTTTGGTGGCCTCATGCACATCCCACCCCTAAGGGTGCAACACAAAATATTAAAGAAGTTGGCTAACTCCTTTAAATTAGGAAAAAATACACTGGAAACCGGCTATGGTTCGTTCAAAGTAAGATAAAAAAACAATAGGGTTGCGCTTGGTCTCAACGCGTCAGGTAACTGGTTACAATCATAGGTGTATTTCAAGTGATGTTTTGGGTGTATTTCAAGTGATTTTCATACAATGTTGTTTCCCTTTTGGTAGGTGATCTACCGGCTCAGAAAGTCAATTATAAGGATCTTTCTGAAGACAACAAATAAATTTTTAGAAGATTCCAGGGGAAAACCCTAAAAAGTCTGACATATGAGATGATGACTATTGGGATTGATAATGAACAGGATCGCCTCACATTCAAGAGGATTTTCATCCTCTATATACAGATGGTGTTCCTATTACTAACCACTATAAACAAAATCTTCCCTGTGCACCTGGCACCAATTTTCAAGATGGACACAATAACAGAGCAGAACTGGGGGGCATGTTTTGAATTTTATCATCAAGGAAATAACAGATTACAATCTGAAAAAGAAAAAGGCAATTGATGGCTGCCTGTTTGCCCTGATGATAATTTACTTCCATCTATCAAAAAATAAAGACAAGAAGGGGGGAGAAAGACCTCCAGAACCCTGGATTGCCAACTGGACTAGAGAGCAGTTGGTTGAAAGAATGAGCGCAGAAATAGAGGAACATATGGTAAGTGAACAAAATATCTTGGGTGTATTTTATTTACCTGAATGCTGTTAACTAACATTTCTAATGTTTCAGTGAATTGTAAAGATGGCAGAAACAAAGGAGAAAATGTAACAAATAAAGAAAAAAGAAAAAAAAGGAAAAAACCAAAAAAAACAAAAAAGGAAGGCAATTTCATCATCATCATCATCTGAGAGTGAGAGAACTGAAAGTGAAGACCATTCTACCTCTGAGTCTGAGACTGAAGAAGACTCACAGGATACAACAAAGAAACAGCCCACCCGAAAAGCCAAAAAGTAAGTACCATAGTTGGGTGTATTTTGTTTATCCAGATGGGTGTATTTTGTTTATTAAGTTAGGTGTATTTTGTTTATCTAGTTGGATGTATTTTGTTTATCTAGTTGGGTGTATTTTGTGCATTAGTTTGGGTGTATTTTGTCCCTTTTAGTATGTTTTTAAATAATGATTGTTTTTCTTCCAGAATGGAATAAAAAAAGGAAGAAGGTTCAGGAGGAATCTGAATCAGAATCTGAATCCGAATCGGAATCGAAATCTGAATCAAATTATGAGTAGTGTTCTGAAATTATTATTGCTTTCCTTTTGGTTTATTATCAAAATTTCATGTAACAGAGTGTATTTTATTAAGTTTTAGAAGTGAAGAATCATCACCAGTAAAGAGACAAAAAACAAAGAAAAAGACTCATAAGACACCCCAAAAGTAAGCACTCCTTTCGATAGTAGTTTCTGTTCAAATTTAATTTTTATTTCTGATTTATACTTGCTTTTTGCCACCAAGAAACAATCCAAAAAGAAAAGGTCGATGTTCAGGATTCATCTCCTGAACAAGCTCAATCCTATCATGGGTAGAGTACTTTGTAAGCTATATTACCGTTTATCATCAAAATTATATTTGTTAATATTTCTTTTTTGCATGTACTGTCAAATCTGAAATTGGAACTGAAGACTTAGAAGAATTGTTAAGGGGATTTAGGAAGAAGAAAAACAATGAAAAATCTGCTGCACAGGGGTATATCTTGTTCGGGTGTATATTTCAGATTTTAAGATGTTTTATTTGCTAATAATTGTTTCTGGTTTGCCAGGGAGAAGGAAGCTGACCTGCGATCAACAGAAGGTCACTATGTCTCGTCTGAAACGTAAGAACATTTATTTGATAAAATCTTGTTATCCTCATTTAACAATATGGTATTTATACTGAATAATATCTATTCTGTGTTTAGAATACCAGAGGTAAACTTAGGTAGTGATGATCCTTTGTCTCAAGGACACACAGATCAAAGTAGTGTAAACAAACCGGCAGAGAGCATGTAATTTCTCTTTCTAATACCGGTTGCTTTTATCTTTTATTATATTATGCTTCTAATTCTGTATATATTTTTTTAGAAAAAATCCCTTTAATGTTTTATTCGAGAAAAAAAGGCAGAAAAAAAAGCCAAAACTGGAAGTATGTAAGTTCTCAAAAAAACAAAGCATGTCTTTCTTTTGAATGCTTCGGGTGTATTTTTACTTTCTTTGGGTGTATTTCATGTTGAGTCTGGTTGAAGAGTCAGCCAACGAACTAGGTGAAAGGAATATGATGGTTGTGCGGGTAGAGACACAGTCACAAACCGAAGCACTTTCATTGTGAGTTTTTCAAGAAAATTTCAACCTTTTAGCCATTTAACCTTTACGGGGCTTTGTAAACCTTTTATTTTTCTTCTTGTTTAGAGTTCCGATTCAAGTTTGTCTACCACCGTCCCAAACAACCACTGTGCCGGAAATTGAACTAACCCCTGTGCCAGAAAATGAACCAACCCCTACAGAGTCTCCAAGGGAAAAATTTAATGAAGAAACTAGAAAAAGGTAACAAATAATCTTGGGGTGTATTTTTTGGTATTGGTTTGGGTGCATTTTCCGTATTCGTTTGGGTATATTTTCTGTATTTTCTCTAATCTTTAGTTGTATTTGTTCTGTAACCCTGCAGCACTCTAGCACCGCGGCCAAAAACTGAAGAAAGCACACCCACACTTCCGCTAGCTCCATCTAAAGTGTGAGTTCAGTAGAGTAATATTTTGATTTAAATATCATTCATCTATTTTTATTATTATAGTCTGTTATATCTCATCACCCAGTAATCCAGCCCCAGAAGGTTATGCTGCTGCACTTATGATGATGGCACGGACGGCATCGTACATTCCTAAACAAGGTCTGATTCCATCATTTAGCCTCGGCTTGACTGATTCAAGCCAAGAAGAATCAACAACGCAAGAGGGTGCAGCAACGCAAGAGGGGGAGGGCGAAAACTCCTGAAACGCCCAAACTAATAGAACAGTTAGAGGAGTTGGTTGAAAAGATTGCGAGCAGTAGGGTGAAAATAGAAGGTAAAACTCCACCTATTCATAAACAAAGTGGTGAACAAAGTTTTGAAAAATTTGGAACTCCTGCGAGGACAAATGAAATGACTAATGTCATGAAAGAGAGATGCTACATCTGGGCCACACGTGTAAAAAGATACGCAGATGGAACTACTAATGAATATGACAATGTGTGCACACTCATTGCCCAAGATAAATATATTTTGTCAAAGCTCCACTTCGCATCTCTCCAAGCTGAAACATATATATAAGCTGAGGTAATATTAATCATTTTTATCATGAAAAGTAAACTACAATATCGATTTATGTAAAACTGATTTGGGCTTTTATTTCTAGATTGTCTCTGCCATGTGCCTCATCCTTAACCAGCAAAAGACTAAAAGGTTTCAAGAAGAAATATACTATCTCCCCCTCCCCCCCCCGATATTTTGGTAAGTTGTACTTCAACAAAGTTTGGGTGTATTTGATGCTTTCATTTGAGTGTACTTTATGTATTCGTTTGGGTGTATTTTCTGCAATCGTTTGGGTGCCTTGGCTAGGATATTTTGGGTGTATTTTCTGCATTCGTTTGGGTGTATTTTTTGTATTCATTTGGTATATCACAATTGTTGTAGAGCATGGCCATTGCAAATCATCCAGAAGGGGTATTCATAAATCCTACATCCAATAGGCCATTCAGGGTGGAGGACTAGCCAATGTTTATACCATTCTTAGACCTTAAAAAATTAGCATCGCGTCGTTATGTAAGTTTTCATTTCTAAAACTTCTTATTACCATTCTTTACTTATGTGCCAAATAAATTAAACACTGTTCAATCTGAACATACTTCAGAGTTTTGCGCCTATTTGCCATAAAGAACATTGGTGGTTATGGGTGGCTGATACAAGGAAAAGAAAAACTTTTGTATTGGACCCATTTCACAAGACTTGTCCTGCGGATGAAAGAAAGGACATAAATATATTCGCTGTAAGTTGATCCTGTGTTTTGTATTTTCATACTTGGGTGTATTTCAGTTCAGTATAAGGTGTAGGTTTGTGCTCATATGTTTATATTCCTTTATTAAATTTATTCATATATTACTACTTGTTTTGTGTTTTAAGGGGCATGTAATTTCAAGAATGAGAGTATATGCTGAGGGCACCTCTGAAGAAAGATGACAAAAAAATTAATACACCATACATTAACATATCAGGCCAACAAACAAGGTATAAATCTTTTAATCTAAAAATTAAACCTTCCTAGATGTAATTTCCTAAGTTATTTCTTGTTTTTCAGCTATAACTGTGCTATATATGTAATGAAGTGGCTTGAGATAATTTAGCCCGGACAAATTAAAAGGGGGAAGTATGAGTGGGATAACTGGACCCAGGTAATTGTGTTTAAAAAGTAGTTAACTCTATATTGCCTTACTAAATTAACATAGTTGATTAAAAAGAGAATTCTTTCAAACTTCAGGACGAGGTGGACCACTCTAGAGTAGAATATGCTTCCCGGATTCTATTTCATGAGATGAATGAAGACAAAGCTGAAGCCATTAGGGGGAGTAATGCAATAAGACTGTCCAGGCCATCCTCGTTGTTATTGAGTCTATTTTGTCAAATAGGCTCTACTGACATTGAAACTAATTAATGTAACTGTTATATAGTTTTGTAAGAAATTGAACACATGCTGTAAATATATTTGATCCGATGATATGTAAATTTTTTTTTCCAAAATTAAACTTTCTCTGCTGTATTCAAAATGTCTAATTTACAGGTACTATAAAATGTTTTACCAAATATACACCCATAACCTGACATTTTTACACCCAAAGAAAGTTGATTATACACCCAAACATCTATCCCCCTGATGATTTATCCGTAAATCCCTAAACCCTAAAACCCTAAACCCTAAACCCTAATCATTAAACCCTGAAAACCTAAACCCTAACACCTAAACACTAAACCCTAAACCCTAACCACCCAACCTACTATACACAAATTATTTATTTTTACACACATAAGATCTCATTTTACACCCAGCAAAAGTTAAACATACACCAAACTTCTATCACATGATGCTTTATTCCTAATACCCTAAAATCCTAAACCCTAAAACCCTAAAACCTAAACCATAAACCCTAAAAAACCTAAACCCTAAACCCTAAAAAATCTAAACCCTAAATCCTAAAACCTAAACTACCCATATTATTGATTTTTACACCCATAAGATCTCATCTTACACCCAAGGAAAGTTAAATATACACCAGACTTCTATCTCTTGATGCTTTATCCCTAAACCCCTAAAAACCTAAACCCTAAACCTTAAACCTTAAAACCCTAAACCCTAAACCATAATAAGAAAACAAACAATAATTTATAACATAAAGAGCAGATTCGGAAATATATATATATTATATAATGTCAAACACAAGAAAATTCAGAAATACACCCAAGAAAACTAAGGTTTACACCCATATTCTGTAACTATACACCCAAAAAACTATCCACAGCTGCTGGTTCCCTGAACTGATAATTCATAACACGTCCTTGATATTGGCTGGAATTTGGATGCACTACTGATGCAGCATGAAAGAGGTTTAATTGGATATAATAAACTCACATATTAGCAAATATATTAACAAGAAAATTAAAATCAATCACCACAAGTTTAAAGAACATCACTTTTACCTCGTTTAGATCTTTTGTTTTCTTCTTCTTTGCGGCATTTGCAATCTGTTTATCCAACTTTGAACCTAGCCTATTTTTTGGACGTATTCTTGTTCGAATTCTTGGAGGGCTTTGAATCTCGTTAACGGATTCCAAGTTGGCTTCTTCATGAGATAACAAACATGTCCCCTTCCTTTTGGCTTTCAATTCTTCCATCTCAACCATGACGTTATCATACGCACGGTGCAGAATGGCAGTCAGCTCCTCTGATTCTGATGTAAATTCGCAAATATTTTGCGAACGAAAAACCAATTTGTCAAACCTCTTGCTTCTTGGCTCCAACATTGGCTCGTCGTGGCTCCTCTTGATGTGTGTGTGTCGCCTCTTTACCTTCTTGCTCCATCGTTCCAGTATATATCTCGGTGACACTTGGGTTACTCGTTCAAAGCTTAACACGCTTAATGCGTGATGGCACAATATCCCTCTTGACTCGAATAATAAGCATTGGCATTTCACCTCAGCTGCTACTGAGTCGTAAATAACCACAAACTTCTTGAATATTGAGCTACAAACTTGTTCTCCAATTTCGTATACTGAATAGCCTAGAGCGGAGTTTGTTAATCCTGTGATGCAATTTGCCTTTTCTCTAAATTGTGCTTAGACTTCCCTAACTTTTGGTGAGTGTACACATGTTGAAACTGAGCTTCAATGGAGGATTTTGTTGCACACGGTATGACTGTATGAAAATCTGCAGCATCTGATTCTCTCTCTGCTTGCTCCCTACTTCCGAGGCAATTATCGTATTATTTGACAAATTGAGTAAGTGAGCTGTTTCGGGTAATAAACTTGTTAAAAAATGAATGCATGCTCTCACTCCTTTGTGTGCTTCTCATCCCTGCCCAGAAATGGTGATCCAGATAGATTAGAACCCATATATGACGGTCTTCATAGAGATCTGCAGAATACACCCAAACACAGACTATAAATACACCCGAAAAAAAATTAAATTTACACCTCTGCTATAGATTTTAAACAAACATTACCTGAAAGCCACTTGTTGTCCACAAGACCAAAATTCAGCAGAAAATCATTCTAATTCCTATCAAATGAGCCTTTACTATTAGAGTTCCAAACAACTTGGCTCATTTCTTGTTCAATTTCTGCATGTCCCTTGTACCCGTTTAATTTGCTTGGAATCTTCTTCATGATGTGCCAAATACACCAACGGTGAATTATTATTGGCATACAAGCCTCTAAAGCCCTTTTTATTGATGCGCATTGATCGGTGATAAACCCTTTCGGAGCATTTCCTCCCATGCAACGAAGCCAACATTGAAATAACCATTTGAATGATTCAATTTCTTTGTTTTTCATCAAAGAGCACCCAAGAAGTGTTGACTGACCGTGATGATTCACCCCGACAAAAGAACCATAAACCAAATTATACTTGAAACAAATTACCATAGTGCAGAATGAAAAATCATTACGTACACCCAACAAATGCTTTGTATACACCTAATATATACCTCTGCAGCAGATTCATAAAAAACATTAATTTAGCATCATAAACAGGGACAGTTTATTACCTGTTTGTATTGTAGGTGGTGTCAAATGAAATAACATCTCCGAAATACTCAAAGGCAGCTCTACTCCTTGCATCGGCCCAAAAAGCAAGCTTAATCGATTGATCCTCCTTAAGTTCAAGCTCAAAAAAGAAATTCTGATTCTTCTCTTTCATTCTTAACAAATATTTCCCGAATTCCTTTGCATCTTCTTGTTTAGAAACATTATGCACTTTTCTCGTAATGTAATTCCTCACATCCTTTTCAATAAAATTTAACTCGCGATGACCCCCGGCAGCCACAACAAATGATTGGTAAGTTTTACTTGGTCTAATACCAACGTCCTTGTTATTCTCTATTGTACGATGAATGGACATGCTTAGTTCCCTGTGCTGTTTGAGCATCTCTGCTTTACTTGGACAGCAAGGGTGTGAATGATCCAGCACAACCTTTGAAATGATCCAAGCACCAACATCCTTCAATGTGTGTATATAAATTCTTGCAGGACAGTTTAAATCGGCTGTCGGATTCGTCTTCTCGGTCGGAGATATTTTAGATTTCCATTTTCCCTCTCTGCTACATGTAATCAATTGATTCTTAATCTCGTTTCCCTTCCTATTTGTGCTCCGAACTCTTGTAGAAAACCCTACAGCCTTGGCATAGTTCCTGTAAAATTTTCCAACATTTTCAAGGGTGGTAAAGGTCATTCTAACCTTGGGAACAAACTGGTCATCAACAACAGAGAGAGGCTGCGGAATACACCATGTCAAAAACAAAAAATACACACAATCATGTCTGATATAATACACCCGAACGACAACAACTCAACTAAAATAACAAAAAAAGCCATAAATTGTAAATACACCCACACTTCCCCCAAAAATACACCCAAAAAATTCTGATATACACCCGAGCGTCTGCTATAAATTGCAGATAATTAATCAAAACTAATACATTAGATTCAATCCACATATTTGTGTTCACACGTTAATTTCACAGTCAATGTTCACGAATTATTCAGCTACACAATGCTATACAAATAACTGCAACAAAATTCAGAGTAATCGTATGTAAATTAAACCTCAGGAACTTCGTTAGATTCAAATTCATAATCCACTTCGCCCTGATTCAGTTAACAATCTGAGGTTGAATCATCCATTATCTTCAAAATGAGGTCAAACTTTGATTTCAGAAACCAGAAAATCGAAAAGAAAACAAAGTTGGAGTTACAGAGAGAGGAATTAACGTCAATGACGAAGAACAAACCAGTGAGAAAGGAGGGGAAAAGAACGATAAAAACGCAGGGGAAGACGCGCGAGAAGAAGAACGAGGAAATTCGGAAAGAAGGAGAATGAAGAATGAAACAAATATTTTAAATTTGGTAGTTATATATACACGGGATCTGTTATATAACGCGTGAAAGGGACGTAACACTAAAAGCGCGTTTTGGGGGGTTAGTGGTTAATTGACTTGTAATGCTTACAAGCCCTAATCGCTTGTATGCAGAGCTTTTCTGTTTCTAAAACGAATAGCCAAGACAAATAATTAGTTATTTTATTTGTGTACAACATTTTATATTTTATTATAAATGAAAAAGGAAATTGATCAACGGAGAGAAATAACAGAGTGAATGAGATTAAAAACAATTTTTTTGTTTCAATCTCTTTTATTCTCTTATTTGTCCTGGTTAATTTTTTTATCCGTAGTAAAATATAAAAGTTTCACACATATAAAATAACTAAGAGAGATATAGTCTTTATCATCCTTTTCAGCCAGTGTTTTTTTTTTTTTGTGTTTCTTTTTAAGATAGGTTCATTGGAATTTATAAGTACTATTCTTTATAAAGTGTGTTTGGAACTTGTTTTTCTCATTTTGTTCATAAATCATGGTATAAACAAAAATTTATTGTTTAGTCACAAATCTTCGTTATATGTATTTTGTTTTATATATATATATATTCATAAATCGTGGTTTAGAATCAAAATTTCCCCTAAAAAAATTGGTAGATTTATACTAATATAACCAATTTCGTTTGCACACACCACCACTATATAAGAAAAGCGGGAATTAGCAATGGTTTTTTTAGAATTTTGTGACAGTTTTAAACCATCACAAAATAAACTATTAATAATTTAAAAATTACTGAATTTTGTGACAGTTTTAAACCATCACAAAATAAATTATCAATAGTTTGAAAATTACTATGTTTAAAACACAGAGAATAAAATTGCAACAATTTTTAACAACCGCTAATATAACTGGTGGACGAAATTGTGATTCAATTGTTATTCCATTTTGCAAAATTCATTGCTTTTCATTCCCTGGTAATGGTGCCAAAAACATGATGCCAATACCATAATTCACAACTCCGTTCAACTAACCAGCAAGTGTACTGAGTCGTCCAAGTAATAAACCTTACGTGAGTAAGGGTCGATCCCACAGAGATTGTTGGTATGAAGGAAGCTATGGTCACCTTGTAAATCTCAGTTAGGCAGATTAAATTGGTTTATAGTTTCGAAAATTAATAATAAAAAGAAAATAAAAAGGGATAGAAATACTTATGTGAATCAATAGTGAGAATTTCAGATAGGTGTATGGAGATGCTGTGCTCCTCTTGAGACTCTACTTCACTACTCACTCTTCCTTCAATCCTTCTTACTCCTTTCCATGGCAAGCTGTATGTAGGGCATCACCATCATCGGTGGCTACTTTCAATCCTCTCGGGAAAATGGTCCTATGCGCTGTCACTGCACGGCTAATCGTCTGGAGGCATCACCCTTGGTTGATGGCTACATCCCGTCCTCTCAGTGAAAACGTTCCTATGCTCTGTCACAGCACGGCTAATCATCTGTCGGTTCTCAATCAGGTTGGAATAGAATCCATTGATTCTTTTGCGTTTGTCACTAACGCCCAGCCTTCAGGAGTTTGAAGCTCGTCACAGTCATTCAATGCCGGAATCCTACTCGGAATACCACAGACAAGGTTAGACTTTCCGGATTCCCAGGATCCTACTCGGAATACCACAGATAAGGTTAGACTTTTCGGATCCTCATGAATGCCGCCATCTATCTAGCTTATACCACGAAGATTCTGTTGGGGAATCTAAGAGATATGCGCCCGGCCTAAGGTAGAATGGAAGTGGTTGTCAATCACGCGCGTTCATCAGTGAGAATGATGATGAGTGTCACAGATCATCACATTCATCAAGGTTAAGTGCAACGTATATCTTGGAATAAGAATAAAAGAGAATTGAATAGAAAGGAATAATAATTGTATTGAAACTTGAGGTACAGCAGAGCTCCACACCCTTAATCTATGGTGTGCAGAAACTCCACCGTTGAAAATACGTAAGTAAAAGGTTCAGGCATGGCCGAATGGCCAGCCCCCCATGATCTTGAGAACTAATCGCCCAAGATGTCTAATACACTAGTAAAAAGTCCTATTTATAATAAACTAGCTACTAGGGTATACATGAGTAAGTAATTGATGCATAAATCCACTTCCGGGGCCCACTTGGTGTATGTTTGGGCTGAGCTTGATCTATCCACGAGCTGAGGCTTTTCTTGGAGTTGAACTTCGAGTTATGACGTGTTTTGGGCGTTCAACTCCAGATCATGACATTTTTCTGGCGTTTAACTCCAGACAGCAGCATGTACTTGGCGTTCAATGCCAAGTTACGTCATCAATTTCCGAACAAAGTATGGACTATTATATATTGCTGGAAAGCTCTGGATGTCTACTTTCCAACGCCGTTGAGAGCGCGCCTTTTGGAGTTCTGTAGCTCCAGAAAATCCATTTCGAGTGCAGGGAGGTCAGATTCCAACAACATCAGCAGTCCTTTTGTCAGCCTTTTTCAGAGTTTTGCTCAAGTCCCTCAATTTCAGCCAGAATTTACCTGAAATCACAGAAAAACACACAAACTCATAGTAAAGTCCAGAAATGTGAATTTAACATAAAAACTAATGAAAACATCCCTAAAAGTAGCTTGAACTTACTAAAAACTACCTAAAAACAATGCCAAAAAGCGTATAAATTATCCGCTCATCAATAACCTCTATATATCAATGTTTGTTTTGTGTTAACATACACACACATACACCCCTATATTATTTTAAGATACATATTATCTCATATACTTTAAATATTGAGTAAATAGTCAAATTAAATTCTGAAAGATCACTTATTTTTTAAATTGGTTATCGAAAGATTTTTTCATTAAATTTGTCTTTTAAAGATTTTAAATTAGTCATGTTGATCATTCCGTCACTTTCTTTGTTGATGGTGTCAAAATTTGCTAATGTGACAAGTTAAGTGATACCTCATCAGACACCTAGGAGTCTTAATTGAATGTTAAAATAATTAGTTTATGAAATTATATCAAATCAATTCTAAATTAAAGGATTTCAATACCTCAAGTTTTTCTCACAATTAGATTTTAATTTGATCTAATTTCATAAAGTTATTATGTTGCTAGTCAATTAAAACTTCTAAATGTATGTTGGAGTGTTATTTAATGTGCCATGTTAGTAAATTTTGACACCATCAACAAAAAAAATGACGAAAAAACTAACATAATTAATTTAAAATTTTTAAAAGACGAATTTAATTAAAAAAATCTTTTGAGAACTAATTTAAAAAACAATCGATTTTTCAAAAATTAATTTGACCATTTACTCTTAAACATTTTGTCATCGAATTATTTAACGTTGGTTGTCCCTTGTTAATCAACATTTTACTCATGAATTGCATGACTTCAATTCAATTTGATTGGTATATATGTAGATTATTTATTATTTTATTGCAAGTTTTTGCTTGAATTGATGGTCTGTTGACTTTAACATGTGATTAGAATTACATCAAAGTTAGTTATTTTATTTTCAAGAGTAAAGAAAATAAAGGTGTCTAAAGTAGACAAAAACAACCAATTTCACGCCATATCTTCCTATAGTAATAGATAATATGGAATTATCTTCAAATAATTAATGTTAGTCTGGCCTAATGTTATAATAATTGACGGTTCATTCGTAGTTCTTACCGAACACGATTAGTTCGTGGTGGATTTGACGCAATAATAACAAAAGTAATGATACATGTACATTTGAAATTAGTTACTAAAATTAGCTATTTATATAAAAATCGAATATTTACACTTAATGATGAAGCTGACATGACATACTTTGGAGAATGTTACTCGATTTAATTGTTTTAATTCATTTAATATAATTTATTACATTGAATTAATTATATCAACTAATTGATTTGATTAAATATTTAAATATCACATAATCTATTATAATTTATATCAATTTGATTTGGTAGTATTTCTTAATTTATTTCTTTTAACGTTCTGTTAGTATTTTTTAATTTATTTCTTTTAATTTATTAAACCAAATTTATTATGTGTACTAATTAATTAATTTGATTAATTTATTAGTCATTAAAATAATAAATCTATTAATAAAATAGAAATTGAGATCTTTTCAATAATTCATTTTGTTAGCGATTTATTTATTTTAACTCATTAAATATAATTTTTTACGATAAATAACGCAATTTTTTTCATAAAAACAACGTTTAAATAATTGTGAAATTAAATTATACCACAAATGATGATAAATATCTTGGCATTAGATTTGCTATAAAACAAACTTCTAAAAATATTATGTTGTATTATATAATTTAGTTATATTATAAAAAAGGCTTATGATGATCATCTTATCGTATTAATGTAAAAGTTATAGGTGTTATATTATTTTATATACTCTTAAATCTCATGTTATATACTCTTAAATCTCATGTCCTTGATGAATATTTGTGACTGAATAATTATTAAAAGAAATTGATTTAATATCTATTTTATATTCTATTTAAATTATAATAGTGAGTAAATATTTTTTTTCAAAATAAATAATGCGATTTTTTCATAAAAATAATGTTTAAATAATTGTGAAATTAGATTATATTAAAGATGATGATAAATATCTTGACATTAAATCTTCTATAAAACAAACTTCTAAGAATATTATGTTATATTATATAATTTAGTTATATTTTTCTTGTCTTCAATCTATATTATTTGGATTGGCATATTATTTCTAAAAAGTGTATTCATTTTTTTTAATTATTAAATTAAATTAGTTACAAATAATTAATTAGGTTGATTAAATATTTAGATAACTTTTTATTTATTATAATTTAATTTATATAGTATATCATTTTACTATTTATTGTTTTTATTTTGTCCTTAATATTTAGTTTTAATTTTACATTTAGAGTTTCAATATATTTCAATTAATTATAACTAATCAATTATATTATTTGATTTGACTAAAATAAATATTAAATTATTTAATAAATAATAAATAAAAATAAATAAATAAATTTAATTTAAATTATTTTCTTATTTTTTTATATATAGAAATCAGAATGTGTTTTTATATAGTTTGATTAATAATTGTTAAAAGAGTTACTTTTATGGTGACTATTTTGTTTACTAATATTTCAAATTTTTTATAATATTTTCATAAAACTTGATTAATAAATTTTTCTTCACAATATTTTTTAAATTTTTTAATAAAAATATATCTTAATTTTTGTCTTTCATCTTTTATATTAATTGATTATACTAAAATTTTTTACAGTGTATTTTTATCAACTACACGCATTATTTATCTTTCTCACTACAACATTTATGGGCTATTGCAACATATGTTCAAGATAACACTTAAAAAAAGTTGCCTAATATATATAAAGGTAACTTTTTATACTAGTAGTAATAAAATAGTATTATAACAATGAATTTTTAATAACACACCATAAGTGATGCTATTGATAAATTAGGAGACACTTATTAAGTATTGCTCTATTAAATATACAAAAACAACTATTATAAAAATAATATATTACTTTTTTTAAGAGTTGCCTTTAAATTTTATTTTAAACTTTACTTCTCAAGTGTTGCTTAAAATTTTTAATATTTTGTTAAAAAATAAAAATAACTCAAAACGACAAGGCTAACTATTATGCGGAGAAAAATGGAAAAAAAGAAAGAAAGAAGAGTCTTTCGTTGTTAGCAAAACCCAACCCTAATGAAATCCATAACCCCAATCCATTCCAAATGATTCATTCCTCTCTGGTTCTTCAATCCATTCGATGATGACGCGCGTTCCTTTATTGAGCTTCGATCTCAATCTCTGCTCGCGAATATGATTCGATCGTTGAGCTTTGATCTTCTCTGCTCACGAATGAGCTTCGATTCTCTGCTCGTTGAGCTTTGATTCTCTGCTCCTCTTCTCATTGAGCTTCGATCCTCTCTGCTCGTGTTCATCACCGCCGGTCACTGTTCGATTATCACTGCTCGTGTTTTTTGTAAGATTCTCGTTTCGGCATTATTCTGCAGTTACTGATGATTCTACTGTTCTTTCTCTATTCTATTTTAGCACCTTTTTGTGTTTTGAATCCTAATTTTTGGTTAAACTTGTTGCTGTGTATATTAATTTTAAACTTGTTCCTCTCTATTTCCTCTGTGAGTTCACTTTCTATTTTCATCTTCACTTCTCTGCGATTTCGCCGATGTTAGAATCGGAGCTTCACGATTTATTCGACGACGCCGATTACGCCGCTTCGCAGCAACAGGTAACACTGTTTCTCTATTCCTCTCCTTTCACTTCACAATTTCTCCGGTTCCGATCCGATTGCATTTCAATTAGGGTTGCACGATTCAATTGAATGGTTCACTATTGGATTGCTTTCTTAATTTTTATCATTCCAATCACAAATTTAACTGAGTTGATGTTTCTTTAACATATATAATTTGATTGGGGGGATGATGATTAACTTAAATAACATTTACTACTTTTTTGCCAGTATTGAATTACCTATGAGCTTCACAAAATAATTTCTTTAGAATATCTATTTAATTGTGTAACGTGTCCTATTCAAATTTGCAGGATGTTTTTCTGTTAACTTTGGTTGGATCAGAAGTTGCATATTCTGCTGCACAAGCTACAATGGCAACTCTTTCGAAGGCTTACAAAACAACTAAAAATCATCGATCATTCCCAAGAAACACATCACTACAAGGTGAGAATGGTGAATATCTTTGGCTTACGATTACAAGCTTCTGAATTAATTAAGATAATGGTCATAATGGAGGTTATCTTGAAATGGATGGATCAATCTTCATCATGTACTTATTGGACTAGTTTTTGAAATATGTTTTTCTAAATTATTATTATTAACTGCCAGAAACTGAGTATTCACATTCCTGGCCTCATTAGCAAAATCTTGTTTCCCTTATTTGCCACGTGTGCAACTCAGTGGGTCCCACCCTTACATTTGATTGGTTCTTCTGCTCTCTTACTTCATAAATATATTGTTATTGCAGTTTGCACTTTTGGTACGTAACATAAGCTTGTTACATGTTAATAGAAGATTGTGTCATGTGTTAACTTTGTTATTGGTATGAAAGTTACAGCATGAAAAAAAATGAGAAAAAGAAGCTATTACTTGGGTATATCACACTAACCTCTTGTAAAATTTAGCTAATATAAATCATGGTATTTATCTATTTGCCATGCCTACACTACGTTTCCTACCAGAAAATAAGTGTCATGCATTAAACACTATTAGCAAGGCCATTAAAAGATACAATTGTCATGTATTTTTCTTGATTTGGGGATTTAAAAGAACAGCTTAGCTTCCAAATGATATAGATACAAGTGTTAAACACTTGGATGATCAAATTTATACCTTCTGTACTTTTCAACCTTCCAAGCTTTTAATCACAACCACATTAATATATTTGGTTATTAAGTATCTTAAAAATATTAATCAAAATTATTTATATTTTTTAATGGCCTTGCTAATAGTGTTTAAAAGCTTTTGTTCCCTCTATGTACAAAATTCATAAAAATAGTAAATTGACTAAAAGGGAAGGAAGTGGTGTGTTGGGAACAAACTTTTGTTTTGAAAAATAAAACCATGAACTTGAAGCTCATCATACAAAATTTGAGTGTGGAATTGCAAGTCAAAAAGAGTTCATATATAGAAAAGAGTGGAAAAAGACAAATATTAAAGGTAGAAGTTGGACAAAGTGAATGCACAATTGAGACAGATTAGTTGAAGAAAAGTTTATAAAACCAAATGCATAAGGAAGATAGCAATAAGCTGATTTTATTATTAGCATACTTAATACGTTTACTGGAAGAGATGGTGTTAGGAGAAAATGTTAAGAGATGGTAGATAATAATGTATATCATGAAAATAGAGTGACAGGGGATGTTGGAAGACCAATCCAAAAAGAAGCAGCATGAAAATTGGTGGTGCATCATCTAGAGAAAATAAAAGAAATACATTAATAGAAGAAAGGATCATAGAATTTAATTGTTATTCATGTTTGTTATTTTGCTTTGTTTTAGTTGTTGAAACATTTACATTCTTTTGTTGTATTTCTGTACTTATTTGATTTGTGCTCAATTT
>NC_029777.3:18990439-18991197 GCF_000817695.3 Arachis duranensis
AATGAAACATGTTGCCATGAATGTGGAACTTCTCGTTGGATTGAGCCTGCGGTAGTTGAAGGTGACATATCTTCAAAGAAAGCTCACAACATTCCTGCAAAGACATTACGGCACTTTCCCCTAATTCCCAGGCTTCAAAGGCTATTCATGTGCTCAAAGACGGCTAAGAATATGAGTTGGCATCAGAAAGAGCGTAAAAAGGATGGAAAGCTAAGGCATCCTGCCGATGGTCAATCATGGAAAGATTTTGATAACCGACATTCAGAATTCGCCAAGGAACCTCGTAACTTGAGACTTGGTTTGGCGAGCGATGGATTCAATCCGTTTCGAACCATGAGTATATCTCATAGCACATGGCCGGTTATTTTAATGACTTATAACTTGCCACCATGGATGTGCATGAAACAAGAATACTTCATGCTTTCTCTGTTGATCCCGGGACCAAAATCGCCAGGAAATGATATTGACGTGTACCTGCAACCATTGATTGAGGAATTGAAGGAGTTATGGGAACTTGGGGTAGAAACATACGATGCCGCAAGAAATAAAACTTTTCAAATGCATGCAGCTCTCTTATGGACAATTAGTGATTTCCCTGCATATGCAATGTTATCCGGGTGGAGTACAAAGGGGAAACTAGCTTGCCCTTCTTGTAACTATGAGACTTGTTCTAGTTATCTTACACATAGTCGGAAGATGTGTTATATGGGTCATCGTGTTTTTTTGCCCGAGGAACATCCATGGAGAACTAATAAAAT
>NC_029777.3:18991333-18994027 GCF_000817695.3 Arachis duranensis
AAAAAAAGGTGAATGAAGGCCCGTGGAGGAAAAGGTCAATCTTTTTTGATTTACCTTACTGGAAGTATAACACATCAAGACACAATCTTGATGTAATGCATATAGAAAAGAATATAGTTGACAGTATTCTTGGAACTCTCTTGGATATATCTGGAAAGACAAAAGACCACCTAAATGCTCGATATGACTTGAAAGAAATAGGCATTCGTAAGAATCTTCATCCAAAAGAAATAAGAGGTCATAGAAAAGTGAAGTTTGCAAAAGCATGTTTCTCCATGACTAAAGCTGAGAAATCAATTTTTTGTGATGTCTTGAAGAAAGCAAAGCTACCTGATGGTGTTGCCTCAAATATTTCTCGATGCGTGAACCTTGCAGAAAGAAAAGTATCAGGTTACAAGACTCATGATGCCCATTTTATGCTGCATTATTTGCTGTAAATTCCCATCAAAAGTATACTTCCAGATTCGGTCGCAATCCCTTTAATTCGGCTTGGCTCTTTTTTTCGTCAGTTATGTCAAAAGGTTATCACATTAGAAGAGATAAATCAATTGGAAGCAGAGATTGTGATAACACTATGCCAATTGGAGAGGATTTTTCCTCCTTCATTTTTTGACATAATGATGCATTTGCCTATTCATTTGGCTAATGAAGTGAGACTAGGCGGCCCAGTTCAATTTCGGTGGATGTATCCTCCCGAAAGATACATGTGTACTTTGAAGTCATATGTTCGAAATAGAAGTCATCCTGAAGGATCTATTGCGGAGGCCTACTTGGTTGATGAGTGTTTAACTTTTTGCTCACGTTATTTACATGATGGTGTTCAAACAAAATTGAATATAATACCCCGGAATAATGATGCTAATGACTTTGAAGCGGAAATTCCACATTCATTTCCAATTTTGTTTCCTAAGAAAGGCTGTCCATTGGGAGCAAAGAAGGGTGATATTTTTTCTCTTGACGACAAGTCTCGAAATCAAGCCCATAGCTATATATTATTGAACTGTGGAAAAATTGAAGACTATGTTAGGTAAATCCTACTTACCAAACATATTATTGAACTGTCCATTTCTTTTAATTTTTTTAATTAAAATGATATAATTGAGTTAGACTACTTTGGCAATTTTAAGGTTGTATTGTTTAGATGTGACTGGTATGAGACTCAAGAGGATGGCTATGGCTCTTCATATGTTCAATTCAACAAAAAATGTTATCAAGAAGAGCCTTTTGTGTTGGCATGTCAAGTACACCAATGCTTCTATGTGCAAGATCCATTTGATCAAAATAAACATTATGTTATGAAGTCAATTCCAAGGGATTTATTTAGCATAGGTGACGAAGCTGATGTTGATCCCCAAGCTATATATGAAAAAGAGCCATCTGACCAGTCAATGGGTCCTTCTATACCCAATGATAATGGTGAAATTGATTTGATTAGGGGTGACTTGCACGAAGTTGTTATAGATGCTTCAAAAGGAGTTCTTCTTTCACAAGAATACAACACAGAATCAGAAGATAATTCCGAAGACGACATTGAATGATTTATACTTTTTTCCTTCATTACACTAAATAGTAGGGAAGTGGAATGAAAGATGTATATACTTTAACTTTTTAATTGCATTAAACAGTAGGAAAGTGGAATGAAAGATGTATCACTTTTTTATATATGTGTCTTATGACATGCCTTCTTGTTTATTACTATTAAATAGTAGTCTTCAATTACATCCTCAGCAAACAGCTCCTTCAGTTCCACAATGTTATCTCCTTCAGCTCCTTCAGTTGCACATATTTATAGATACTCCAAAGACTAGAAGGACACGAGGAAAAACAAGGTGTGCTAAAATCCATGCAAGAAGTTGGGAAGAAAGAGAAGAGGTGACTTTTTATAAAGGATAAGCAGTGGGACCAACTCTAAGAAGAGTGAATGATTTAACTTACTTTATTGGAACAATGGGAAGGAATAGCGATTTCATAACATTGATGTACACTAGTTGGAAAGCTGTGCCCCTCAAAGTCAAAAAGCGCATATGGAAATATATTAATGTAAGTGTTTTATTTCTCATCTATTTTTTATGATCTGAAAATTTTCAATTTTGTATGGCTTAGCTGTAGTTTTGTGAAAATATATAGCTGCTGTTTTACACTGCAGTTTTGTCTTTGTTTTTAGTGTTCTTGAATTGTCATTTACAATTTTTGTTTTGTACTTTTTCGTAGTCAAAGTTCATTCTTCCAAAAGAGGGGAAAGGGTGGGTGATGACTGGTGTTCGAGAAGCTTGGAAAGGTTACAAAACAAGAATCAAGGGAAAGCATTTTGAGAGATATAACAACATTGAAGATATGCTGAAAAATCGTCCTTTAGATATTCCAGAAGTTCAATTTCAAAAGTTAATTGCATATTGGAGTATTCCTTCTGTTAAGGTGAGTTGTAGAATAAATAATTCTGTTTCTTTGTCTTTTTTTATGCTTTTAGTTTATTACATATAACTCCCTTTAATTTTGTTAGGTATAGGCTCTATCTCGTTTAAATTCTGAAAATCGTAAAAAGCAACAACATCAACATCGAATGGGACCTATAAGTTTTGCAAGAGTGCGTAATGAAATGGTAATAATTTTGATTTTTTATAAGTTTTTTCTTGTTGTATAATGACCATCTTAAAACTAGATAAATATTATTTTTGGCCATTTTTAATACTCTTT
>NC_029777.3:18996003-19048470 GCF_000817695.3 Arachis duranensis
TATTTTTATTACAAAAATAATTTTTATTTTTATCAAAAAGGCAACCCTTTTATTAGTTGCATATTTTGAATATTAGACAACACTTGTATAGGTTGCATATCCAAAAGAAAAGGCAATATTTTAAAGGGTTGTATATTCAAAACTAATAGGTAACACATAAAAGAGTTGCATTTTATTGCAAATAGACAACACTTTTTAGTAGTGACCAAAATATGAGAGAAGAGACAACACTGCAAAAGTGTTGTCTCAAACACACCTTTGAAGTGTTGTTGTTTTTCAACCAAAGGCAACACTTACCAAGTGTTGCTCTCAAAAGCATTGCTTTTGAAACAAAAAAGTGTTGCCTTGATCTAAGGCAACGGCTGCATATGCAACGCCGACAAAAAACGTTGCCTTAGGTCCAATAGTGTTGCCATTGATCAAAAGCAACTTTTTGTCAGCCTTTAGGCAACACTTTTTAAATGTTGCCTCAATCTGAAAATGTTGTAGTGTCTTCTTTTACTTTTTTTTTTTAATTATTTTGTTACCTTATTTTTAATTATTTATTTCACTTTTACTCCTCACATGTTTATTGTATTTCACTTCATCTTAGTCTTAATTTCATAGTTAACTTTTAATTATATAAAATTCAATAGTTTCTTTCAAAATATGCTTAAATATATTATCTATTATATACAATCATTGGGAAAAACTAACAAATATAAATTGAATATATAATTTAATTTTAATTTAAACTAAAAATTAAATAAATTGTCAGAAAAATAGCAACCAATTTTATTTTTATTTCTCTATAATTTTATTTAAAAGTAAAAATCTCTCTATAACTACTAACATCGCCGATAAAAAAATTATGAGTCTCTATAAAATAAAAATATATAAGATAAATAACATATATATAATTTTCAAGTTATTAATCATAGACTAAAACAAATTTAAAACAATCTTATGGATCAACATGTAATTTTTTGATATTTTTTATTTTTTTCTAAAATTTTTTAGATTTATCAATATTTAAGTTGTCTATACATCATTTTTCAAAATATTATGATTTCACAAGTTATAATATGTGATATTAATTAATATTATATGTGTGTGTGTGTGTGACTTATATGCGCATTGTTTAGATTAGAAGAATTTGTAGAAAAAAATGTTGAAGAAGAAAATGGATGAAAAACTTAATTTTCTATTGTTTGGATTAGCAAAGAAATTGAATGAAAAATAAAAAAGTGCATGAAAAGCTCATGTAAATTTTTTTCTCTTCAGAGTTGGGAAGAAAATTAATGGAAAAGTATAAACATAGGTAAAAGTATAGAGTTACCCTTTGAATTATAATTTATATATAATATATAAGAACATTAATGTAATTTTACTCTATTACAATTTTCTCTCTTCTTATTTTTCCTTTCATCCAAGTAAAAGAAAATTTTTCCTCTATTTTTTTCATTCATTTTTTCTTCATCCAAATAACACACAAAAAATATACTTTTCTTTCATTTTTTTCCTCTCATTTTCTTTCTTTCCATTCTCTTTCCTCTTATTTTCCATCTTATATCCAAACAATATTAGTGTTTATCCATTTATCTTTTATTAATATTGTTATAACAAGGATACATTATACATGTGACTTTATAAGAATGATATAATCTAGACTTTGATTATCTGAGAATTTATTGGCTGGTTGTAATAGCTCCACGTCACGAACTAATGAATGCTAACAATATGGATGATAACAAAAAAATTCAAATGGGTATTTGCAGAAATTACTCGTGTTTTGGAGTTAGATGGAAACCCATAAAATCCTCACGATCTGCCACGCGAAAATAGATGGGGACTAGGGGTGGCAAACAGGCTGAAACCCGTTGGGACGGCCTGCATAACCCACCAAAAAGGTAGATTGGGCTAGAAATTTGAGACCACAAAACTTAACAAGTCTGCCTAACCCGCACCCCCTAATCCGTGGATTTTGGCAGGCTTCGGTGGGGTGGACGGGGCGTGCTTCCCCGCTAGGCCAAGTATTTTTTTCGTTAGGGCCATTTTTTTAAAAATTTTCATGATGTTATTGAAGATATTCTAAGTTATATTTTGAATTATGTTTTATATTTGATTGCTTATAAATTTGAAGATGTTTAGTTATATGTCTTAAACAATATTTGTTTTACTTTGGACAATGTTGATTTTATTATTTTGTTTCAAAAAACTTTGTTTATAATTATATTTATTACATATTTTTAATTATAAAGACTTTAATGTTTGTGAATTTAGAAATTATAATTTTTTAATATTTTTAGAAATTATAAATTTATTGAAATGATTGTGAAATTATATATAGTGTTTAATATATAATGATTTATAAAATAAAAAAGAGAGATTTGGCGGGTTTGGCCCGCCAGCCCCCCATTAGGCAGGGTAGGGGAGAAATTCAGAACTACCTCATTAGGCGGGACAGGTCAGCTTGTCAGATGGCGGACTTTTGACGGTGTGGGGTGGACTTTCCCATTTGTCACCCCTAATGGGAAAGCCCACCAGTCCGCCAATAGGTGGGGCGGGATGGGTCAGCCTGCAGATGGCGGACTTTTGGCAGTGTGGGACAGGCTTTCTCATTTGTCACCCCTAATGGGGACATGGATATAAGTATCCTCCCCATAGAACCTATTAAATACACGCGAATATAAAAATACTAATTTATCCTAATTTATATATACATAAATCTATTTCTTAAATTTAGTAACAATAATTCTTACCTCTAATTCGAATCCTTTCTTTTTTTTAGACCCATTTTCAGCCTTGATCCCCTCTCTCTCTCACACACAATTTCTTTACCTCTCAAATCTATCACTACGTCGCTCAGTATCGTCCAAAAAATTTATGTTACCTTATTATATTGGAATATATTTTTATATTTTTTTTAAATATTATTCTCATAATGAATATGTTATGAATTGTGTTGAATTATATTGAATTAATTATTTTATAATTATTATATTATGTCTTTTTGTGTTAATTTTTTTAAAAAAATTCAAATAATATTCGTATATATTCGAGGATATCTGCGTTCCCTAAGAGATAATTAAGCAGAAACTTACAAAGACGGAGAAGGGATGTGATAATTTTTTTTAAACAGGAGTGAGGGATTGAAAGGGGGTTTGTTATGCTCCCCTAAATACCCATTACCATACCTAATTAGCAATGAAGATTCAATCTGAACTGATTTGAGAGGGGACACATGGACTACATATGTATTGAGCCTTTTAGGTAATGAACCTAAGTCAGATTTGAGACCCTAACAATGAGCTTGAATTGATTTTGCTTGCATTGAGGTCTTACTAGGCTCAAGTATATCTTGGATTAATATTTTGAGTTATTGTTATAATAAATACTATACTATTTAATATTATAACATTTAATATATGTAAAAGTTGGATATATTTATAAGAGATTTTTTAATTCAAATTAAAAAAATTAATTATATATATTTTTAGTTTAAATATTATTTATTAATATAACAAAAAAATAAAAATAACAATAATCACTCACATAGTTAAAATAAATAATCTTAATATATACATGACACTACATTTATTAAGAATTATTGTATATGATAAATATTTTTTTATGTAATGACTATTTATATAATTTATTGCATAATTTTTCTCATCTTAATATTTAATAAATTTAAGAAACAAGATATTATTTAACATACAAAATAAGAAACTTAATGTCAAAAAAATAAATAATGAATTAATATATTAGATATTATTATTTAGATACTAATATAATATTATCAATAATTAAGTTTATAATTAATTTTTAATTTAATTTTTGGTAACTAAAATTTAAATGATTGAAATTATTAAATTTTGATATTTTGTACCTAACCAATTTTATTTTTAATTTGTTATTGAAATTAAAAAAAGATGAGTTGTTAATCAATTCTAAATTTAAATTTAGATTTGAGTAAGAAAATATACTAACCAAAATTAATTTTAAGATAAAAAATTAATTTATACCTCATATATATTGTAGTATAATATGGTCATTTGCTATTTTTTAATGACAAATATTGTCAAATAAAATGATGTAAGAAATTAGAAAGAAATGTATTACCAGTTCAAGAAATATTAATTTATTTTTAATAGAATAAATTATATATTGAGTAGCAAAAATTGTTATTGGTTTCTTTTCACACTAATTAATACTCAACGATGATATTTCGATACACCATATTACCATGAAATATTAATCGATCTAATAACTTTTGTAATAACATAAGTTTATAATTTTGAAAATTTAAAAATTATTTCATAAAATGTGAAGTTTTAACAAGTAACAATGTTGATCATACTATTTTGACTTCAAGAATAAATATGATACCAACAAATGAAATTGCCCAAGGTAAATTTCAACAAAGACAAAAGTCCATTGCTATTAATGAAAAATTAATTTATTTTAAAGAAAAATGCAATATTTTTTATGAATTTCCTAACTCGACAAGTCGAAAACTAATTCACTATATATTGATGCTCTATTTATTAAGGCTCTGCCGCTAACTAATGGATTGTTATACACATAAGACGAAATTCAAACTCCAAATACTTACTTAAGTAGACAAATGAGATGATTATTCAACCAATATAAGTTGATTAGAATAAATACTAATTATTTTTAATATTTTTAAATTGTAAAATATTTATCATAATAATTATTATATATATTTTTCATTTAATTTTTTAATAAAAATTTTATATAATTTTATGTATTATCCCGTGCTGGCATGGGAACATACACTAGTATATATTAAAATATAAATATATATTGAAAATAAATTAAATCACACATATATTTAATAATAATTAACTAGTTAAAAAATAGATGAATTCTATTCAACCCTTTTTAAAGTAACATATAAGTTGTTCTTTATAATATGTCACTTTTTAATTAGATATTTACTTTTAATCTGAGTTATTTTAATTTAATGAGTTAATATTTTAACTATAGTAGAGCCAATTTATAATTAAGTTATTATTTAAAATAAGTAATTGTATAATTTCTTAAAATATTAAAAACTAAATTTATTTTTGTTTTCCTAAATCAAAAGAACACTTCTCCCGTTACTTGAAGCACATTTTCACTCCTCCATTCTTTCTTCATCTCATAGTCTCGGTCCTTTTAAGCATCGGCGCCGACGTTGTCGCTATCTACTGCCCTCTCACTCGGTCTCTCTTTCTCCCGTGCATCCTCCGCTAATGACGTTGTTGAATTTCCGTCGCTCATAGCTTCGCCATCCTTCCAGTATCGGCGCCACCGACTTGACAAGTAACGCCGCCGACGTCGTTGCTATCTCCTGCCCTCTCACTCGATCTCTCTTTCTGCCATCGATCATCTTTTAACGATGTTGTTGAAATTCCGTCGCAGTGGTTGTTGTTGTTGTTATCGCAACTCTCCTTGCAACCTCCTTACTTCTGAGATTAGGTTTTTGTTCTATTTTTTTTAGCTTTATATACTTTAATTTTGTTTTGAACTGAGTTGATTGGAATGCAAATAGGTAATTGGAAAAAAAGTAGTTGTAATTTTGATTCAGAAACACTTAGCTTGTTGTTGTGTTATTTTTCTCAATGATTTCTTATTGTTATAGTTGCTGATGTTGTCTTGTGGTTGTCATTATGTTTTATTTTTTTTACTTTATCTTTTTGCAATAATACTTATTTTTTGGTGTTGTTTTGTTACTTGTGAATGAAACATTTAATTTTACAGGAATGTTTAATTTTTATGGAGAAGTTTACTTGCTCATGCTTGAAGACTGTGTTACTTTAACCTCAGATACTGTTTTTCTGCAATTTTTATGTTGCATATAATTTTATTTTGTGTGTTTCATTAATTGATATTTATTTGTACCTGTTTAAGCTATGTGATTCTAGATATAAACAAGAGATGCAATCGTGCAAAGCTACATGATAAACAAATTAACATTACTAAAAAAAATCTCCTTAATGGATCAATTGTTCAAGTCCAAACATCACTGCATCACAGGTAAAGTTAACTAATTAATTCATGCTACATTTTCTATTTTTCTTTTTAGTTTGCACTATAAAAGTTGCTATAGAATTGACGTTTGAGATACCTAACTAATTTCATAATAGTTAGATCTAAATGGTCTTGATCCATAAATAGTATGTAGAAAAAAATAAAAAGGATAAAAAAGTAGCATAATTAAACCATTTGGTTTGTAGCTTTTAGAGAGCGCAATTTATTGTTCTTCAAAATCTGTAAAGCTCCAAATAGACATGTATACCTAATGTGTAGAATATAATCAACCTCACATGCCATATGATATGTTGTATCTTAATTATTTATGCTTTATTCTTTTTCTCTTTTTCTGTATTTATATATTAGTTTTTATTTATTATGAATTTAAATTATATATCATCTTTATTTATTAATATTTGTTTCGTTCAAGAGAACATCAAGAGAAACATATATTTTATGTTGTTACGGTAGATAGAAAAATAAAATTTAAAAAAATATTAGTTGATTATTAAAAATTAGAAAAAAGTTCAGAAGACACCGGAACATATAACATGGTGTAATGATGACAAGTGAATTGCATGAATATTCGGTGATATGAATGAACAATACTTGGTGAGTTAATTGATAAATTATTGGATATGTTTGTTATAAGTGTTAATAGGTTGAGTGCAAAAATCTTAAAAAGAGATAATGCGATAAGCATATAGTAGATACTTATAAGGTAGTTTTATGTGAACTAGTGGTGATGGTTCTAATCTATATATTTGTGAAATGTTAATTGTGTGATGACTTGTTAGTATTTTAATAAAATGTAGATGTGTGTTGATTTTTGGGACATGGAGTCATTTGATAGAGATTTTTTAGAACACACTCTGATGAGAAATTTCCAAGAGGAGAAGAAGAAAAGTTTTTAGACGATGATTCAGAGCTTGATGAAAATATACATCAAGAAAATAGCAGAATTGTCACGAGAAGGTATCATACAACTTGAGTTTACAAATGAGGATACTGTCTATCAGTTCTACAAGACTTATGCAATGATACATGATTTTGCTATGAGATTAGATGAAGTCAGACGCGATAGCGATGATTATGTAATTATGCACAAAATTATTTGCAATTAGGAGAGTTCAAGAAAGGAAGAGGTTGAAAAGGACGAAAGGACCAGGGACCACCGATCCCGAACTCAAAGTAGGTGCCCTGCAAGAATTCATGCACGACTGGGTAGAAAATTTTCTAAATGAAAGGTTATTTCATTCTACGAAGAGCATTCTCATGGTTTAATGGATCCGCTCGACATTAATATGATGCTTGAGTATCGAACATTCAGTGATTCAGATAAAGCTCAAGCAAAAAATTTGCACGACATAAGCATCAGGACCTGTCACATCTTTGGATACTTGGCTGCTTAAAAAAGTGGATATGTAAACTTGTGATTCAACTAAAAAGATATGTAAAACCTCATTACTCAACATAGGAAGGAAAATGTGAAGGGTGGTGATGCAAATGCTGCAGTAAGCTACCTAAATTGGAGATAAGTGTGTATGTCCAACAAAATACTATCATGAATTATTATTATTATTATTACTCATTTGATGAAGATTAATAGATATCATTTATTAAATTATATATATTAATGGTATATATAGAGATATGACCATTGAACTGACTCACTTTAAGAATTCCTAATGATTATAGTTACTGTATATTTGTCAATAGGATATTCTTATGATGAACATAATATTAGATTTTTTGTTTGACCTACGACTATCATAGTAATTGACAATGTATTTATTATACTTTGATTTCGGACACCTAATACCCTACGGCGCTAGTTGAATAGACAATGGATAAGATTTAAATACTTGTAGAATTAATGATTAGTCAATATGAAATCCATCAACTATGGTAATGAGTTTGAGCTCTACGATTATAATGAATGAAATAAACAATGCCTTGGTCAAGGGGTTTGAATAAATTAAGAAATGAGTTTCTTAAGTCATTCATAATTCATTATAATAATGGTAACAAGTTAGAGTTTGACAATCAAACCGAACTCTAAAAGTTAGCCAAGAGTTGAAAAGATGGAAGGAGTTATATTTTTTGTTCATCTTAGGTTCTTAGCAAAAAATAATATTGCTTCATACTATCGGGTCGTCAAGGAGTGTTGCTAGACTCCAACCTTGATTAGTAAATTTAGTATGACTAATTTACTACCCGCTTAGTATTGAACCTATGGGGTCATACACTAACGAGTTTTCTAATCCTTGGTAAATAATTATTTAATTATTATTTGAGTTAAGCCCCACTTTGGTCTCTGAGATTAGCGAGTTGTACTGATTTGGTCCCTGACTTTTCAATTGATACAATTTAGTCCTCCAGATTAAAAAAAGTGCACCAATGTAGTCCCTCGTGTATCTTCTATCGTCGGAACTCAACACCGTTAAGGATGTAGCTCAAGCCTTGTCACGCTAGACATATTAAAACGACGTCGTTTGAGAGTTTGAACAATACTAAAACGTTATATCCTTCCCTTTTAGTATTGTTCAAACTCTGAAATGACATCATTTAGTGCTCTTTTAGCGTCAAAATGTGCACAACGTCATTTTAATATGTCCAACATGGCAAGATTTGAGCTATCAAACTAACTGCGTTGAGGAGGGACTATATTGGTGTACTTTTTTTTGAATCAGGGAGACCAAATTGTAGCAATTGGAAAGTCAGGGACTAAATCAGTGTAACTCTCCAATATCAGGGACCAAAGTGGAGTTTAACTCTTATTATTTTGACTTGATCAAATAAATAATTATATTAATTCAAATAGAATATTATTATATTCTTTTCTAGCACCATGAATATAATAATATGATAATTGAAAATATTAAATAATTAATTATTTATTCTATGATGAGTTTTAAATATGGATAAGATCTTAACTGATTCTGTTTCAAATTAAGTTGTAATTTGAATTATAAGATTTGATCTTAAAATCAGTTACCAATATCATACTATATATGGATGTATGTGGTAAAAGAAAGGGACACAACTTTTTCTTCTACCTCTACATATACAAATACTCCAATTTTTAGTGAAGAATTGTTGGTGCAAGGAGTTACAAGAAATTTCTCAGTTAAATCCATTAGTCAAAGAATTGACAACAAGGATCAGTCTCGGTGTAGATACACACAGTACCTTCGTACTATCGAAGGAGAAAGTTTTCATTCACTAGGATACTCAGGTATTGGCATCTAACCGATCTTATTTCAATAAAATTTTAAGTACAAAATAGATCAATAGGATTACTTTATTACTTTCGTTGCGTGTTATAAACACTTGAATCCTACACCTGAGATGTAAGACTGGAAATGATTCTTATATCTTTGGCAAGTATACATTAAGTAATGAGAATTAATTGAAAAATTTGTTTCAAACTGATGGGACTAGTCGTATTGATTATGAGTGCTTTGGGATGTGTTGACATTTGATTCGACTTATAATAGGAACGTCTACAATAAACCACTTGTGATATTTTCTGATAGCAATCATCATTGGCAGAATGACATATTTGGATGCGGTGTTCTTGTTAATGAGGATATTGGTTTATATAAGTGGCTCTTGCAAACCTTTTTAGAAGCAATGGGGAGTAAGTATCTTAGTTCAGTTGTCACCAATGGAGATCTTTCAATGAGAGAAGTCATTAAGCAAGTCTATCTTTATGCAACACATCGATTATGTACATGGCATTTACATAGGAATGCATGCAAGAAGGTTAAGAACAACGGATTTCTAAATGACTTCAAGAAGTTTATATATGCTAATGTGAGTGTTGAAGAGTTTGAGGTCAAGGGGAAAAATATGGTGGAGAAGTATAACTTATCAAGTAACTCTTGGGCTGACTAAACCTATGAGTTGAGGTATTTATGAGCTCTTACATTTTAGGAAAACCAATTTTTTGGGTGAATCAGGACAACATCCCAATGCAAAAGGATTAACTCTCTAATAAAGGCATATGTGAGAAAGAAAGACACCCTTCTTGAATTAATCAATAACATGGAGACTGTTGTTAGCCATTACAGGAACAATGAGAGAGTTACAGAGTTCAATAGTAAATATACCGATCCAGTACTTGTGACTTCTTTGCCGACACTTAAAGATTTTGCTACAAATACTTTCACTTGTAACATTTTTCGAGAGGTTAGGAAGGAAATTGAAGGCTCTTGTGCTATGAATGTAGACCTGGTAATTCAAGATGGTGGAAAACTATTTTTCAAGTGTAACAGTTTTAGAATGTCATAGATTGAACAAGTGGTTGAGTTTGGCAGAGTTAAAGGGATACTTCATTGTGAGTGTATGTAGTTCGAAAATCGAGAAATTCCTTACATGCCATATTTGGATGCTTAAAGCACCAACATATTGAAATTACTTCAGAAGGCTTAGTATGCAAGCGATGGATGTAACACCCCAATTACCCTAAGCCTTACCTCTAGCCGTAAAGCAAAGGTTAATCAGAGGTTACGACAGTTCTAAGGCTCATACATATTTATATAGAAGGAAATAATGTAATCTAGAAGCCTGATGAAGGATATATCTTAAAAATAGGATTTGAAAAGTGCATAACGTACTAGCGAGGCTACCAACTTAAAGCACAAGAAATATATACAGTATAGCAAAATATCATAGCATAATATTATCAGAATTTAGCCATAGCTCGTGGAGTTTAAGCCGGCTAGCCATATATCCAGACAACCAGAAGACTGCAGTTCAAAAGGGCTTATACAAGTTTTGTTCTCTCAAATAAAAGCCTCTAGGCAAAACAAAATACAAAAGTGAGAGTACAAGTTAAAGATAACCAAGATTGACAATAAAATAGAATAAGATCCTCCGCTCTGCTACCATCACCCAACTCACTGCGGTGGGTTGCGACCTGCATCTGAAAAACAACAACAACGTATGGAATGAGAACCGGACATTTTCAGTATGGTAACAGTGCCCAATAATGTAAGATGTAAGGCTCTGGGATGTCGAAGGTAATCCTAGTCACATACAAATATTCAAGCTTAGGACAAAATAAATAAATATATAAAGAACATATACCATCAACCGGGTTATTTACACTTAGGGGAATTCTAACTAATACTACTCACACCGCTGTATCCCACAGCCTTCGCCAACCTAACCTCCGTGCGATCCCATCACCGCCGCCTACCTAACCTCCTCAGCATCAGACAAACACAAGATAAATACAAGTAAAACACAGATAGTATACATTTACAGCAAATAATTCAAGAAGCAAGTAGACATGTTATACAATTAGGCAAATTCAAGTAAACAAAGCAGGCAAGCATATAGAGAATGCATATGATGAATGTATGTCCTATTGGCTGTGATATCACATGTCGGTTATCGCCAAACCCGACGGAAAATTCGGTCGACAACTCCCAGATTAGTCTCTCTATTGCGCATAAGGAGGAAAATTCCGAAGGATGAGTGCCCTACCACCTTCTCCTTTCAGAGGAAAATATTCTGAGAGAGTGTGCCCTACCACCTTCCTCTGGTTGCCGCATGATTCCATGGGTTAGTGCCCTACCACCTTGCAATCAAAGAAAAGTCGCATTTTCAGGAGGAATAATTCCGAGGGATAAGTGCCCTACTACCTTCTCCTTTCAGAGGGAAACATTTCGAGGGAACGTGCCCTACCACCTTTCTCTGGTTGCGAGAAATATGAGTGAGAAGCCCAACTTCAACTCACACATCCGAACGTACGCAGGAGACTGCCACAACCCCTACGATGGAGAACAATGCATATTGTAATCACATATTCAAACTCAGAGGCCATTGCTCATAGCACCCTTCCACTCATACTCGTCACACCCATTCTCAATTCACAACTTCCTATTCTGAACTCACTAGTTTGTCACTCTCTCAATTCATATAGCATTCTTCTTTTGCACTCCACCAAGCCTAGCCTCAGAACACCAGAAACTTAAGCCTCTATTCTCTAGCTTTTCAAAATAACATCATTAAATCCCTTAAGTTCTCTCCCATATTTTCATACCCAAAATTATGTTCAAGAGTCTTAAAGTGGTCTTATAGAAGCTTGCAACCTTGTTGGGAAGGTAGAATAGTTGAAAACAAGTAAAATTTGAGAAACAGGGCATGTGCGTCCGCACAGAGGTGTGCGTGCGCACGCCCAAGAAATTTTGAAAGTGTGCGTACGCACAAGTATAAAAACTTGCAAGGTCTGTTCACTCACAGAGGGTGTGCTAGTGCTTCCAACAGACGACCCTTCCCGGCTTGTGCATGTGCACATGGCTGTGCGTCCGCACAGGTTGCAATTCTTCATTGAAGTACCCGCGCACAAGTTGTGCTGACGCTGTAAGCAGTAAGCCTTTACCAGCCTTTGTGTACGCACAGGTCTGTGCGTCCACACAGAATGATATTTTTGCAGGGTTGTGCGTGCACACAAGGCTGTGCATGCGCACATATCAGAAGCCCTGAAATTCTGCAACTTTGTAGAATTTCAGATTTTTAACACCAACTTTGAATGATCATAACTCCCTGTACAAAATTCTAAATTTTACAAACTTTATATCAAATTGAAGGGTTTTCCATAATCTTTAATTCTAAACCAAATTCAATAGATTTTGAAAACCGAGGCAAAAGTTATAATCAGACAAAGTTCACCAAAATTCCCTTTCTACCAAAAATCATAAATCCTCAACTTCACCAAAATTCACAATTCAAAGCCAAACTAGTCATACCCCAAACAATACCAAAACAACATCAAGGTCCATACCAAATATTTCTCAACCACTCCAACTATTCAAGCATATAAACCATTTAATACTCACCTCATCCAACTTTAAATTCAATCTAACATCACATCCAATTTCCTTAATACCACCATTCAAATTTTTAACAACCATAACAAATCTCATCATTCAATATCTCAATTTATCAACTCTTAAACGATCATCTCCATTTACCAACAACATCAATATGCATTCATAATCATCAACCATATCACAAAAGTCCATCAATAACAATAAGTCTCACATTCATCATCAACTTTCATAATAATTAAAATACCAATAATCATCATCAAATCATATAATTCTTATCATTATTAGTCCAATTTCTTCCACACAACACCACCACAACATCAACCAATCCCCATCAACACTCCCAATAATCAATTTTTCTCATCAACATCAAAATCAAACTCTAACATACACAACTCATAAAATCATCAACACAATTCACATGTCACTTACATAATTCAATCCACCATGTATTTAATTCAATCCTATCTTAAGGTCAACTAGCCTAAATGTCCAGAAACATTACATATTACATAAAGAAAACTGAAACCATACCTTTGCCGATTCCCAAACGCTCCAAACACCAAAACAAAACCACCAAACTTGATCCAAAGCCTCAACCAACTCCAACAAACACCAAAGCTCAAACTAACAACACATATATCACCAAAATCAAAACCTAAGATACATAAAACAACTAAACACATGGGTTTAGTGGAACCTTACCTTATCCAACGTGAGTAGGGATAAAATCCATCAATCACCCACTACTAGAGATCACATAAACAAGCAAAACCACAAAATCTACTCAAAACCCAAATCTAAAACGCACAGAAACTTAGGGTAGAGAACTGGGGAGTGAGATGCAAGCTCTTACTAGATTACTTTAGATAAAAAAGAAGAGCTCGTTGAGAGCTTTGTGTGGCCGCAAATGGCTCATCAATCGAAACTCCAGATCAAAAGTTATGGCTTCCGGAAGTGGAGGATGAATAGTGTCATCCCTCTTCTCCTCTTCTCTCTAAAACCGCGGCCCTCTCTCTCTTAGGGTTGAAAAATGAGCTCAAAGCTCATTAAATGAGCTTATATATGCTGGGTCTTGGGCCCAACTTGGGCCCAGTCTAACCCGTTAGCATTTTTAGCCCGTTCGGCCTAACTTTGGGCCAAACCTTTAACACTAACGCCCAGTTTTCCATTTCTAATATTTTTCTAAGATTTTTAGTTTTTTCCACTTTTCTCACATAGTACTGGGCAGACTTAATAAACCGGTTCGACCGGTTCAACTGCCAATTCGCAGTTTTTCACGGTTTTTTGCAGAAAATACATTTAATTTGGGCATTTAAATAATTTTATTCGTAAAAATGCCGGTTCTTACAATGGACAAAGAATGCCAAGAGTGATTTTATGAAGTTAACTATTGATGATCCAAGTGATTCTAATAAGGTACTCAAGTTTTGTTTGGGTGGGTTAGGTGCTGAGTTTTCTAGGTTGATGGATGTTGCATGTAAGAACTCAAGTGATTTTGTTAAAGCAATGGATTTTGTTGTCAACATAATTACAAAACTCCAAATATGAGGTGATAATCCACACAATGATAATTTAGACGATGACTACATTGTTAATCTGTTGGTGGTGAAGGGTAAGGGAGCTCTCAAGAAAAACTCAAAATTTAAGCAATAGAGAAAGTTTTCAAATTATGATACGCCAGGACACTACAACAAAAATTATCCTAAGAATCCTGGTAGAATACTTAATGAGTCAGTAGCCGATGTTACAGATATGAATGATAGCAGCCATCTTGACATGCTCACTAAGGTACGTCATCCTATAACTATGTCTAGAATTTCATTATATGGTGATTCGGCTCATTGTGTATTGAATTTTCGAACAATGTTATTTTTATGATATCGTAACGGAAATGTTTGTTTGGTTTGTGATCAGCGTAAAAGACATAATAGTGATAAAAATTAGTAGAAGATAGAAAAAGGAAGGGACATTGGAGGTGGAACAGCACCAACCGCAGCAGGTAAATCTACTTTACCTGGTCAGGAAAAAACATCAAGTCCTGGTTTTGATGCCCCTGTTTGTGCATCTACAAATAATGAAGAATTCAAGATGAGTTCTAGTGTAGTCTAGTCTCCTGTTGTGGCCCCTAAAACTGGAATGGAAGATTGAGAATGATCCAAATTGTGTGACTTGCTAATTTTGTCCCTTTTACTAATTCCCTTTTATTAATGTTTTGTATAGGTTGCATTCATTGATTGAAGTCGAATTTATTGAACTAGGACGACTCTGTCATTTGACTCGTTTTCTCTTATACTTTTCAAATTGGTTTTTACTTTTTCTATCGATAACAAAACTTGAACTTATTTGGTGCACTTGATGTGTCCCCATGTGCTGTAGGAAGTACTAACTTATATTTCTAGTATTAATGTAATGCAGTGTTTGAGATAGCTTTGCTTGACTATTAATGGAGATTTGAACAGTATCTATGCACTAGTTTATGGTATATGAATTGACATTGGTTTTAGTTTCGTGTCACCTTATTTAGAATCAGACTGTAAAAACTAACAAAAGGATGTGTTTTGGCATTTTAGAATGCTTGAAATTGATTATTGACCCAAAATGGAACTTTGTTTATTCATTTGCAGACATTGTTTGGAAATATCTGACGATGCTTGTTAAAAAGATAGCGTAAATGCATATATATCATTACTTTGGTGATGAGCTAGATGTATAGGAATATGATCTTTGTAGCAATCATGCTCTATCCTTTCATTTTCTAATTACTTTTTGTGGTATATGATTCAGATCCTATAAACAACTCGTTGAAAGTAAGAAGCCAAATGATTTCTCCTGGTCCTGTTCACCTTGGCACTTCTGATAGGGTGAATATCTCAAGTTCTTTTTACCTAATTGATTTTCAGTTTGGAAAATAATGTGTTTCGTATTTGTGTACAAGCCACTTATTTATAACTTTTCTATCATTTTCTTGCTTTAATTTAGTTGTCAATTTCAGTTGATAGAATCCCATTTACATACCTAGAAGACAGACTGAGCTTGTTGGCACAAAAGTTACCATCAACAAATCAAGTTATAATACCAAGTGGTGATACAGAAAACCAGGTAGGGTCTGCCATGGCCGATGCTAGGCCTAGAACTGATATTTCTATAGATGTTTCCTTTTTACTTGTTATGTTAGTTGTTTTCCTAAGTTCAATTGATAAATCTCAAGTCTATATCCAATGTTTGCATATACTAGAACCGGTTCTGGTAGAACTTCTTCATGGATTCAGCTGTGCTTGATCTGGATCTAAAACTCTAAATAGCTTTTGAATGTAATGAGGATGTTGATCTGGGTGCCAAGCATGATGAGTCTTAGTAGTGGCTATGTAATCCTTTGCTTGCTCTCCTTGGATTTGAGTTGGAAATTTATTGAGAAGAAAAACATAATGCATGAGAATAAATGAAAAATTCTTTTCCTTTTTGGTTCCATAAAGGGACAAAGCAGAGAAGATGCCTTTTCTACTGATATTATTGACAATATGAAATTTATGCAGTTTGATGGAAGTCAATCCTTGCTATTGTGGCTTCAGACTCAAGTGAAAGATCAAAGGATAAAATAGATCAGAAGGTAATTTACATCTCGAAGAATAAATCTCCATTTTAGCAACCAGAAGATATATGTAATCACATTAATCCGCTCAAGAGATGACAACATCTTGGCCTCTATTTCCAAACATATGTTCAAAATGACATCCAATTGACAATTTATTTCATTCTAATTTTTACCGTAAGGGTGATCTTTTTTTCTTTTTAGTCACATGACTATTTTTCGTTGTTGCAGACTCTCCGCAGGTTTGCTCAGAATCGTGAGGTTACAAGGAAAAGCCAATTGCAAAAAAAAAGTAGGATTGTATTTTATATTTTTGGCTAATTTTATTCTTATATTAGTATAAACATATGTTCTTTTATTGTACTTGTTCCATATAAAGATTCTTATTATAATGACAAGAAAGAAACACAAGGATTTCATGTTTAGTTGACAAACACAAAATCTATGGTTATCTTGTCACTAGTTCTTATTCTCATGATGATATGAATTCTTATTTATGTGGTTGTATGTATTATTAGGACAATCTATTTGGAATGACAAATTATGCTGGCTGTCTATTATTGATTCTCTCAGTTATGTTTTTCATCTTTTATAACTAAATATGCACAAAATGAGTACCATTTACTTCGGCCTCTTATTAATTTGAAGTTTTAAACATTTATTTTAGTGCTAGATAGTATCTCCTTTAACTTACTCGAGGGTAGCAGACCTTCATATGGTAATTCTTCGTTCGATAGTAATGGACGAATGTAGACTCTAGTAATTCTTCCATTTCTTATTTGTCTATCATTTATGATAGTTCTTGGAAATAATTTTTTTACATTTCTCTGCTTGTGCATTATATTCAAGAGTTGATACCATTACCCCTACAAGCTTATGTTCAACAGTTGGAAAGTAGTCATTTGAAGTTGACGTAATTGGAGCAAGAGCTTCAACGAGCCAGGCAACAGGTGTGGTTTACCTATTCCTTGGAATTATTTTCTCGTTCTTCCTGTTTTCCCTTTGCATTTTAGTAATTTTCACTTCAAGCTAAAACTTCCTTTTCCTTTCCTCTAGGGAACCCTCATATCAAGTTCAGGTGATCAAGCATATTCAATGAGCGAAAATGGTATCATTCTTTCTAAAACTATGTCATTCATTCCATGAATTCCAATATCAGGATGTTTCTATAAGTAGTGGTAGTTATTATAGTATTATGTTTCTAATTTTATTGCATTAGAATGTTCCCCATACTAATGAGGAGAACTTGGGTTTCTTGCAGGTTTTCATTGAAAGATAGAAATGACTCAAATAGTGAACCACGGACAATTGCAATCACAGTTTATAAATACTTTAAATGCCATAGGGAGTTTTAATTGCCTTATTCTGCTAATTTTATTATATCAACTAGATTGTATTTCCACTTTTTTTTATTATAAAAGCAACACATGTATCTAACAAACCATTTCTAACTTTTAAGTAGACAGTGTATCATTCCACGAACTTCTCAAATTGGACCATTACGTTATTTCAAATCGGATAAAGTATGCTATATTTCAAATACATTCTTATGCATTCATTTAATAAATTATTACAACTACACCTGCTAACTTAATTTGGTCTTGATATATTGTTGAGTCTATAGCAGAATTTTGACTTCTAATAGATAGAAAGTAATATGAAATTGAACACTACCCACAATAATGCACTAACTATTACAAAGCCAATACGAGAAAATAGGATGTGAATTAACTTTCTTTCTTATTTTTGATGATGTTTCAACTACATTGTTACAGAAATATATATAGTATCATCTATGCTATAATTTTAATGAATGAGAATAAAATCCTCCTATGAAAACTCCCTACAAGTTCTTTTCTATTAAAACTCCTTGCAAACCTTATTTTACTCCCTAAGTTTGCTCTTAGCCTTTCTTTTATTCTCACAATTCTCTACCTCTTTCACAATTTGAAATCTACTCAAATTTTGGACGATCAAAGTGTGGTATTCATATCTGGTTGCATCATTTTTACAATGACTGCCTACGTACCCTTGTTCAGGATCAAACCAATCGTAGTTCCTCTATTTCTCCATGTAATACCTAACATGAAGCAATATTGAGCAATCCCAAATAGTGTTGAAACTTATTTTCTAACACTACTTTAGTCAACATATCAGCAGGGTTTTCATCTGTGTGTACTTTTATAAGAGAAATGTTACCTTTCTCTATGACATCGCACACGAAGTGATATCTTACATCACTATGCTTGGTACAAGCATGATGAACCTGATTTTTAGCCAAATGAATTGCACTTTGACTGTTACAACTCAGATTCACGCAATTTTGCTTCAACCCCAAATCATCTAGAAGACCCCTTAGCCACAATGCTTCTTTCACCCCTTCTGCTACTGCCATGTACTCAGCTTCTATAGTAGATAGTGCTACTGTAGCTTGTAACATTGATCGCCAACTAACTGGAGTACCTTGTATCTTATATACATAACCAGTCATAGAACGTCTTCTATCTAGATCACCAGCATAATCAAAATTAACAAAGCCACTAATTTGACATGATTTTCCACTAAAGCATAAACATGTGTCAATGGTAACCTTCATGTATCTTAATATCCACTTGACTGCTTCCCAGTGTGCCTTACCTGGGTTTGCCATGAACCTACTAACAACACTGACTGCCTGTGAAATATCTGGGCGTGTACACACTATAGCATACATTAGGCTACCGACTGCACTAGCATAAGGTACACATTCCATGTAAGCCTTATCCTCTGCTGTTGTAGGAGATTGTTTACCAGAGAGACAAAAATGTGGAGCCAATAGCGTTACCACCGATTTAGCATTTTTCATTTCAAACCTTTCAATGACGCACTCAATGTATCCTCTTTGGCTCAAGAATAATTTTTGGCTTGATCTCTCTCTTTTAATTTCCATGCCTAATATTTTTCGTGCAGCACCCAAGTCTTTTGTTTCAAATTCTTTACCAAGTTGAACCTTTAACATATGTATCTCTACCTTGCTTTTAGAGGCAATAAGCATGTCATCCACATACAATAGAAGATAGATATAATCACCTCCAGGAAGCTTACGAATGTATACACAACAATCATAATTACTTCTGAAAAAACCTTCTTTTAACATAAAGGAGTCAAATTGCTTATACCATTGCCGAGGAGATTGTTTCAATCCATATAGCGATTTCCTCAAGCGACATACCTAACTTTCTTTATCCTCAACCTTGAAACCCTCAGGTTGATACATGTAGATTTCTTCCTCTAAGTCACTGTGCAAGAATGCAGTCTTCACGTCTAGTTATTCCAACTCAAGATGACCATGAGCGACAAAACTTAAAAGCACCCATATGGAAGTGTGTTTCACCACAGGAGAAAATATCTCATTGTAATCAACACCTTCTTTCTGTGCAAATCCCTTTGCTACTAACCTAGCTTTGAATCTTGTACCATCTGACTTAGTAGGATCTTTTTTTCTTTTATACACCCACTTACAACCAATTGCAGTCTTTCCCACGGGCAATAGGACCACATCACATGTCTTGTTCTTATGAAGATATTGCATCTCTTCCTCCATAGTGACAAACCAACTTTCTCTATCTTTGTCTTTGATAGCATGTTTGAATGTGACCGGCTCATCATCCTCCATTGAGAGTGCATAATCTACTAAGTTTACTGATGCCAGGGCATCTTGGTCAGTTTCACTAGCCTTTTTTGTGCATATTTTAGGTAGTTTTATGCATTTTCTTAGGTAATAAGCAAATTTTTGGGTGAATATGCATTTACATCTTGATTCAAGCAAACATTGTGAACTTTATAAGATTTCATGAGAATAATGCACAAATTGAATGCTAATTTAGATGATGCAGGATCTCATGATCTAGAACAAAGATTTGATGCACTTTGTTTGTTTGATTTCAGGCCAAATGAAGCATGGAAGAGCCACGTTAGTAGCCACGTTAGCATCATTAACGTGGTCACTAATGTGAAAAGGGAGCAAGCTTACAACATCAGTGGTAAAGTTAATACCATTGACGCCTTCGAGTGCCATCTCAGCCCACGTTAGTTGCTACGTTAGTTACACTAACTTAGGGACTAACGTGGAAGAAAGAAAAAGCTCCCAAGGTTAGTGGTAAAGTCAACACCACTAACGCTGCAAAGGCCATAAAAAACCACGTTAAGAGCCACGTTAATGCCATTAACATGAGCTCCAACGTGGGGCAACAAAGGATCGCCAACGTCAGTGACACTGACGTTGGACTAGGCCAAGCTTACCTATGTTAGTGGCCACATTAATGCCACTAACGTAAGAGGTAACGTGGAGCAAGGGGTATAAGAAGCCAACGTCAGTGACACTGACTTTGTCACTGACGTTGGAGATGGCCAGTATACCTACGTTAGTTGCCACGTTAATGCCATTAATGTGAACACTAATGTGGAAAAGGAAGAATTTTTGCAACGTCATTGACAGAGTTATTGTTAATGATGCCTTCGAGTCATGGCATGCCTACGTTAATGGCCACGTTAGTGGACCATTAACATGGGAGAAAGGGAAATGGTGTAGCGTCATTAGCAAAGTCAGCACCAATGACGATATCAAAAATTAGAAAGGCTACGTTAGTGGTCACATTGGTACCACTAACGTTAGGGTTAACGTAGCTCAATTGGGTTGGGACGTTAGTGACAAAGTCATTATCACTAGCGTCTTCGAACCAGAATCTATACTTACCATTAACACCACTGACGCCTTGACTAACTGTAAACCATGTTTGACTTAACTTCTTTCTGCAAGCAAAGCTGAGCCCACTAAAGTCTATAACTGCTTCAACTGAAGATCAAAGGCCCATATCCAAGACTTGCAAAGCCGATAGAGGAGTAGAGGAATAGTATATATAGGACTATTTTTGAACTAGAACAGGGGATCAAAATTTTGATCTGAGGATCCAAGACTTGTAAACACTATGTATCTAATTTCTCTGCAATTTAGTTTACTTTAGAATTCATTCTTCATTTTTTATTTCCATTCCTAGAGCTATGAACAACTAAACCCCTTTTCATTGGGTTAGGGAGCTCTGTTGTAATTTGATGGATTAATTATAGTTTTCATTCTTCTTCCTCTTTCTTTTCTCTTGATTTTACTAGAAAGCTTTCGATCTTCATCCAATTGGTTAGTTATCTTGGAAAAGAAAATCTCCATAACTGGATCTCCTCAGAACCTTAGAAGAGGAATGAGGAGATCATGCTAGAAATGCTTTCTCATGCTGGACCAAATTGGGGTTTGGATGGATATTATGACATTTAATCCTACCAACACTTTGATTTGGGAATGCATGTGGTATAATCAGTGACCGCACTTCATCTCGTCCCATGAGCAATTAAATCAAGGAATTGGGGAATTGTTCAAGCTTAGAGAGATTGGGTTGCCAAGGAATTGGGATCCAATCACTTAAGATTGCCAAGGAGATCAATGAATGCATTGATTGAGGAAGAGATGAAGATGAACTTGATCCGGAGAATGCAACATCTCCTAAGCCCAATGAATCCCCCATTTCTGATCTTACCCATTCTCTTTAATTTCTGCTATTTACTTTGATGATCACTTCCCCAAATTCCCATTTAAGATTCTGCAGTTTACTTTTCTGCAATTTACATTCTGCCATTTACTTTCAATATTTACATTCCTTGTCATTTATCTTTTCCGCCATTTAATTTTCTGTAATTCTCAACTCAACTTTGCTTAGCTCAACTAGAACATTCCTCTAATTAAAGTTGCTTGCCCAATCAATCCCTGTGGGATTTGATCTCACTCTATTGTGAGTTTTTCCTTGACGACAATTCGGTATACTTGCCAAAGAAAAATTTGTTGAGAGACAAGTTTTCGTGCATCAAGTTTATGGCACCGTCACCGGGGATTGATTTTGTATCGACAATGATTAAATTAGAGGATAACTAGATTGAGCAATTTTCTTTTGTTTCATTTATTTCGTTTCTGTCATTTACTTTCAGTCTCAGTTATTTTCATGTATTATTTCCTTTTGTTTTATTTTTTTAGTTAATTCACAATTCTATCAACTAATCCACTAACTGTTTGATAAATTGCTTCACTCACACTAATAGTAACCTTAACAAGAGTGATTTCTTCACTTTTCTCTTGCTTGTGACTTGCTGATTGTATGACAGGTAGTAGAAGGGAGCTTCAACCTCCTTTGAATCTGAACCTGAGAGGACCTTCCTTAGATCAAGGAGGAAAGCAAGAGGAAAGAGGATTGTTGGTGCAGAGGAGGAAGAGGAAAATTTAGAAATGGACATGGAGGAGAACATAGAGAATCATCATGAAGAGGAGACACATAACCATGCTAGGGAAGGTGCAGCAAACCATGCTGGACAGGAGAGAAGAGTTCTAGACTCTTACATTAATTCAAACCCAAGAAATTATGAAAGTAGCATCCAAAAGCCAACCATCCATGCTAATAACTTTGAATTGAAATCTCAACTCATTACCCTTGTTTAGAACAATTGCTCATTTGGAGGAAGTGGCCAAGAAGACCCTAATCAATACTTGACCACTTTCCTAAGAATATGTAATACTGTGAAGTCTAATGGTGTTCATCCTGACACCTATAGGCTACTCCTATTCCCATTTTCTCTTAGGGACAAAGCATCCAAATGGCTAGAATCCTTTCTAAGGGAAAGTTTGATAACTTGGGAGGACGTGGTGAACAAGTTCTTGGCAAGATTCTACCCTCTTCAAAGGGTCAACAGATTGAGGGCTGAGGTCCAAACATTCAGGCAACAGGATGGTGAGACTCTCTATGAATCATGGGAAAGGTATAAAGACTTTACAAGGAGGTTCCCACCAGACATGTTCAATGAATGGGTGCAGGTACACATTTTCTATGAAGGCTTGTCTTTTGAATCAAAGAAGGCATTGGATCACTCTTCAGGGGATCTCTAAACAAGACGAAGACCATTGAGGAAGCCATAGACATCATAGAAACTGTGGCCAGCAATGAGTTCTTCTATGCTTCTAAAAGGAGCAACAATCGAGGAGTAATAGAGCTGAACTAGGTGGATGCCTTGCTGGCTCAAAATAAGGTTATCACCAAGCAATTAGCTGACCTTGCCAAGCAGATGGAAAGGAGTCAAGTTGCAGCGGTCACCACCTCACCATCAGCTCAAGAAGGAGTGAACAAAGAGGAAGGGGGTGACTAGGAACAAGCCAAATATGTTGGAAGCTCACCCCGACAGTCCCATGATCCATACTCCAAGATGTATAACTCTGGTTGGAGAAACCACCCAAACTTTAGGTGGGAGAACCAACAAGACCAAGGCCAAGATCAGAGGCGTCATAAACCCAACCAAAACAACAATACATCCCATTAACACTCAACTCAAAGGTCATATCAACACCCACCCAATAACTCTTCTCAACAACCATATCACACCCAAAACGACTATTCTCAATCCTCTAACCTTAACTCACCATCATCATCTGAAGATAGACTCTCCAGGATTGAGAATCTGCTTGAAGGCATATGCAAGGAAGTTCAGGACAACAGAGTGTTCAAGGATGAAGTACGAGGTAATATAAAGAATCAGGGAGACACCATCAAGAGGCTCGAATCTCAAGTAGGATATCTCTCTCAGCAGATTCCTAAGCCCACCGATGGCTTCCCAAGTGATACTAAGAAGAATCCCAGAGGAGAGACAAAGAAGGCAAGATGGGAAGAATGCAAAGTGATCACCATAAAAGATGATGAGAGTTTGGAAGAAGTGAACAAACCACTAGGGTACCCTCAAGGCACTCCAAAAGAGAATCCAAAAGAGAAGGGCCAAGAAAGTAATTCTACACAAGGGAGGGAGCCAAGGGAGAAGGAGATTTTGAAACCATATATACCCAGGGTTCCATTCCCCCAGAGACTCAGGGGTGGTACAAAGGAAAAATCGTACTCAAGGTTCCTAGACATGTTTGCATCTCTTCATGTAAACATACCATTCATCGAGACTCTCCAACAGATGCCTTCATATATCAAATACATGAAAGAGTTACTGACTAAGAAGAATTTACTGAAAGGTGGACAAATAATAGTGATGAACAAGGAGTGCAGTACTCTCATCCAAAAGGATTTGCCTACAAAGAGGAAGGACCCAGGGAGCTTTCACATCCCTTGTGCCATAGGAGACACAACGATTGAAAGGAGACTTTGTGACCTGGGAGCTAGCATTAACTTAATGCCCTTATCCCTCATGAAAAAGCTACATATTAATGAGATAAGACCCACAGATGTGATCCTACAACTGGCTAACAAGACTCGAAAATGAGCAATAGGAGTGGTTGAAAACGTGCTGGTAAAGGTTGGAAACTACTTTCTTCCCGCAGACTTCGTTGTCCTTGAAATGGAAGAAAGCTACCTCCACCCAATTATTCTGGGGAGGCCATTTCTAGCCATAACTAGAGCACTTATATATGTTGAGCAAGGAGAGTTAATACTGAGGATACATAACGAACAACTCACCTTCCACGTCTTCAGACCCTCACAAGAAGCAAAGCAAGAAAACCATGAACTAAAGGATGATCATAACAAGACACCTCTGGAAGAAACAAGCAAGGAAACACAAACAAGGCATATGGAAACCCCAAGGGTTGAAAAACAAGATAGTTAGATGCTATAACAGCCAAGGAAAACCCAGGGGGAGCTGAACCCACAAGAGCTATCTGAGACCAGCAACGAGGTGTTCCTTAGAAGAGAAGCAACCAGGAGTAAGGAATCACCAGAAGAAGGAAGAAAAAAGATGCCAAGAGGATGGAGGAACAAAAAGATTCTACAGAGAACTTCTCCCCAGGAGATAAAGTGATATCTGCCCATCATCCAATAATCCCACCTCATCTCCCCACCATTCCATCTCAGCTACCTCAGGTGTATACCATCAGTAAGATCCTCTCCTTAGAACATGTGGAGATTCTCAAGGAAACAACTGGAGATAGATTCACTGCGAGAGGGGAAGACTTGAGGCACTATCAACCACCCTAACGAAGGCCAACCGTCAAGCTAATGACGCTAAAGAAGCGCTTCATGGGAGGCAACCCATGTTTCATATCCTTTCCTTTAAACCTTTAATAGTAGTTAATAAAACAAGATTCATGAATTTCGAATCAACTTTGACAGACACTTAGGTAAATCCTTGTATGCAACTTATAGTGAACAACAAGTTTGGTGTTCAAGGCACTCTAAGAGGGAATGAACACAAAGCATATCATACTTATCTTAGAGCCATGATCAACTCTTCTTGCACTACATAGTCACAAACTAAGTTTGGTGTCACCAATGTTGCATACATAAACACTAAGGAGTCCGTTTATTTAAATTCATGAATAGCACTTATTTTGTCTAAAACAAAAATTTAAAAAGTAGTTAGTTCTTATGTTTATTTTGCCGCCAAAAAAAGGACCTAACTCTTACTTTCTTTTATCTTGTATAGGAAATGAAGGAAGGATTGGATGGAATTAATGGGACAAACCAAGAAGAGAGGTTCGACCACTTCACAAAGGGGGCCAGCCACATGTCTTCGCATAGAATGCCTCGGGAAACGTTGCCATGTAACATTGAAGGGAGAGTGCCTTTGGAGACTGAACCAACCACTTCACAAAAGTGGTGATCCTTATGCTCATCTCATTACAGATCCCAACCGTCCATTACTAGCCTATACCACCAATCCACACCTTTCATTTGCCCAACACCCTTCCTATAGAAATAACTTCCACTCCATACCCTTCCAAATTCAAATTCCTCTTTCATTCCATTTCCTTACTCTCGGAACACACCTTCAACACTTCTTCCCCTATCTAAAAACATTCTAACCCAATCATCTAACTCCATCCTCCAACATTACACCCATACATATACCTATACACTCTCTAGTTCAAAGATCACTAATGGCATTGTCAAGCTCCAAGAGGCGAAAAGGCAAGGAACAGGCGGAAAGCATCCCTTTCGATGAGAGGATGTTCAAAACTGTGTTCCATGAATTTCAATTTGGACGGGTGAAACATAAGAAAATATTGCCAAAGCTTGCATTTCAGTTCAATGATGATGAGTGCCCAAATATTAGAGAAAAATTTAAACGGAGGAGCTGGCAAGAGCTCACAAACCCAGTCATAAGGGTAAATGCAAATCTTCTCAAGGAGTTCTATGCTAATGTAGCTAGAGAAGACACTACCAGGGCTCCCACCTTCAAAATCTATGTGAGAGGAATCGAGGTTGACTTCAGCCCCAATGCTATAATTAAAACTCTTCAATTGAGGTCAAGACCCTTTGATGAGCCCAGTTATCAATTAAGAATAAGTAATGGCCCCGACAATGACGAAATTGAAAAAATTATGAATGACATATGTGTTGTGGGATCAGATTGGATGAGGTATTCGGATAGGAGGCCACAGTTTATTAGGAGGGGAGACCTCATCCCGGAAGCCAAGGGATGGTTTGAGCTCGTGAGAAGGTCTATCCTCCCATCTTCAAACAATTTCGAGGTCAACATTGCTCGAGCTACTATGGTACACTGCATAATGAGGGGTGGAGACATCAACGTACATGAAATCATAGCTGAGGGAATCCAAGAGACCGCCGAGAAAAATGATCCGGATGCTTGGCTTGGCTACCCCAGTACCATCCTTAGACTGTGTATGAAAGCCAAGGTAGTTTTCGAAGATAGCAATCCAATATGGCTAAACCTCGGGAGGTCAATCATGCTCCAGCGCATAACCTACGTGGCACCCGCTCAACAATAAAGAAGGCCTCAGAGAAGGAAAAGAACATCACAAGAAGAACCTCATCAAGAAGAGCCTCAACGAAGAGAATACCAGCAAGAAGAGCAATATAATCTAGTCAATATAAACATGAGTCACATTCAGGGAGCCATTGAGGATCTAGCAAGGAGATATATAGAGGGGCAAGAACAACAATTGCACTTCCAATCTCAAATGATGAATCACCAGGCAGGGCTGCATAAACAACAAATGGAATAGCAACAGGAACATTACTCCCGGCTTGCCCAAACCATCAACCAAGTGTCCGAAATGCAAGAGCGTCAAGACAAGTGCCTCCAAGAACTCAACCAACATCAATTAGCTCAAATGAAAGCATTCAACGAGTTTAATGTGCTTAATGAAGGGCGGTAACTACACAGGGAAGAATATGATGTAAACACTCAGGCCAAGTTGACTTATATGGCTAGACATATGCACAATTTGCACTCTGCCATCCCAAGATATGATACAGTTCACAAAGATCTAAAAGAACAAGAGGAGGAGAAGGTGAAACAACAGAAAGAAACATTGAAGAAGAAGATGAAGAATGCTAGCTTCTGGAAAAAATTGATCGGAAAACACAAAGGAAGTGGAGATTCGAGCAATCAAGAAGGAACCCAAGAGGAGGAAGGGAACAAAGGGACATGAGCATCCCAGCGGATAAAAGGTGGTGGAGTTTCTTTCTCTATCTTTCAAGTTTAAAATAAGAAAAATCATGTATGAAATAGAACATGCTTACATAGTAGCTTAGGAATTTTAATTCTGTCTATGTACTGTCTTTAATGCTTAATATAGTGTGTACTAGCCAGTCCCCTGCTCTATCTTGCTTAATGTATGCTTGTCCCTTATGACAAATAAAGGAGAATGTTATGAAAAACAAGAGTGGAGACCATGTTATAAAGGTAAAAGTCTCAATGCTTGTGGTGGTAATTGATTAGCTAAGTTGGTTCAGCCATGAGGTATAAGGACAATTATGTATTTTGAATCATATGCTTGAAAATGCATCCTATGAGATTAGCTGAATAACAGATTCCAATAAGAAACAAGTAAGAAAGTGTGACAAAGAAAAGAATGAAAGAAGAAAAAGGAAAGAAAAGAAAATGAAATAAGGCTAGGCACCAAGGGTTTGAACCTTGAGGCATGTGTCTGTGGTGCTTTTGTGTAAAGGATCTGCTTGGATGAATAAGTTCTTAGGAGTGCTTCATCACTTGGTAACCTGGGTTAACTAACCCGAGATTATCAACTGAAAATCCACTGTCAAGAGCAACCTTGCTACAAAGCATTTAGTCACCCAAAGAGGTGTTGGACACCAAGGTCTCAAGGAAGAAAATAGCAAACCATATGCTTGTGGTGTGTATGTGTGGAGGAGAAACTTAAGGAAGTAGGTCCTTAGAGGTGTTTCAACACCTAGTACCTTGAACCAACTGGTTCGGGAGTGCTGGCTGAAAGCTTATTATAAAGAGTTGCCTCAACACAGAGCACCTAGCCTAAGAAAACAATAAGCTCTTATAGAAAAGAAAAAGGGATCAAGTGAATAAGAATCTCATAGAATGCAACCAAGTAAAGGTTCAAGGACATGATAAGGGCCTAGAAACCAGCAAGGGCATGAATCTAAGTTACTTTGTATGAAACCCCATGAGCCAAGGACTTGACTTTCATAAATAAGGACTTGTTTATCTTGTACATTCATTCTTTCTTCTTATGTTCTAGTACTTGCTTGGGGACAAACAAGCTTTAAGTTTAGTGTTGTGATGCCAGGGCATCTTGGCCAGATTCACTAGCCTTTTCTGTGCATATTTTAGGTAGTTTCATGCATTTTCTTAGGTAATAAGCAAGTTTTTGGGTGAATATACATTTACATCTTGATTCAAGCAAACATTGTGAACTTTATAAGATTTCATGAGAATAATGCATAAATTGAATGCCAATTTAGATGATGCAGGATCTCATGATCTAGAACAAAGCTTTGATGCACTTTGTTTCACTATAAGAAAAAGCAATATTTGTAATAAAAAAATTGTTACAAAAAAATAAAATTTTGAAACAAAAGGATTTTGTAACAAAAAAAATAGCTGTTGCAGTATGTCCCGTTACAAAAAGTTTTTGTAACAAAAAATGGAACTGTTACAATTCAAAGTAATATTTTGTAACAAATTTTTCTGATACAAAAAACAAAAGTCATTACAAAAGTGATAACATATTTTGATCTTCAATATATTTTTTATGACAATATATTTTTTCCTATCATAAAATTTTGTTACAAAATTGCGTAACATTTTTTTCTTTAGTTACAAAACACTATTTATTTTGTAATATTTTTTTTAATACAAATTACACATAATTTGTCAAATTATATTTTTTTAATTAATTAATATATTAACTAATTTACTCAACAAGTCAACATTTATATAATATATAATAACATAGATAGTTCAAATATCTTTCATTTAACTAAGATTGTTTTATAAATCTTCAACATATAAACTTTAAAGTACAAACTAACAAAACACATTGAAGAACCCTAATGAACTAGATAGATACATAGGACAAGAAAAACAAGGAATTATAAATCTCCAAAATGTAAACTATAAATTACAAACTCTATCATGTTCATACAGCTCCTTTCTCATAGAGAAGCTTCTAATAAGTGCCACACAAGTGCCACACATCTGAAAAGACCACCAACCAAAAAATACTAGCTTAAGAAATAAGATTTGTTTTTCCTTTAAAAATGCACAGGAAAAACAAAAAACTATACTCATATTATTCAACAATGAATACAAACTCTAAAATTCTTAGCATTAGAATGACACCATGCTCTATATTACTACTTAATAAATCACCCCAAAGCCAGTTGCATGATAAATTAATAGTTACGAATACGTTTCTGCATATGGGTGTATATCTAGAGTAATAAACATAAACTGATACATCTCTTCCATTAGTTCCATGACTAGATGGCCCTGGGCTAGAATGAGTACTTATAATTTCTTGCTCTTCACCATCTGCTTGAGCTGAAATATTCTGCCAAACAAGTAATAGACAAGAAAATTATGTAGTCACAAAAGGAAAGTAACAATTAACAAAATAACAAATTAAAAATTCATAACAGAAAAAAGTCACATTTTAAGTCCTTGATAAACTCATACAGTTAATAATAAAGAATAAAATAAGCCCCCACTGGATTGGTTTCCATTCTCCTAAAGATGATGCTAATCATTTGTGTCAGCATAGCCTTTGATGTTGCTTGGTTTGTAGGACTCTTGCTACAAAGGCAAAGAATGAATCTGAGTACTATAGATTAATAACTAATTAACTATAAGCATTAAAGACAACATAGAAATGAGTAATACCTTGTTACTGCAATATCATAGAAATGAGTAATACCTATTTAGTGCAATATTGTAGCATACTCTGATAACTCCCAAGAAGGGTTCGCCATGCACTGAATAACACAAAAAGAAGAAAGAAATATGTAAATAAATACATACGAACAAGAGAAAAAAGTGGCCTAGAGAACCATGGTGTGGTTTGAAAACCAGAGGACCGATATGATGATCAGGGTGACATAGCAAAAAAAACTGAAAATAAAAGTATAATGCATGTGTTAAATTACATCACAATTAGTCGTGTAAACAGCAATACTCTAAGCTTCCAGCTGAAATGAAAGCAGGTCTGTATTGTCTCTATTGATGGAGTTTTTCTCCCTTTTCCTTAACACAGTAGTTTTACATAATTTGTTTACCAGTCATAACTAATTAGAGCACTCACAAGTCTCAATTCTCAATTTCAGTGTAATTAAATTCCATAGAAAGATGAGGAAATTTAACTTAAATAAAAACTATTAGTGAAACAAATTTAAACAAATTCCAGCAGCATTTCAGCAGTACTTTAGCATATTTCCCAAATTCACTCAATCAAATCAATATCCATATGAATAAAATAACAATTAAACAAAATTCACATATTCATCCATATGCTTGTGCCAGTTCCGGCGTTTAACGCTGGAATTCCTGAGGGTGACTTTGAACGCCGGTTTGGGCCATCAAATCTTGGGCAAAGTATGGACTATCATATATTGCTGGAAAGCCCAGGATGTCTACTTTCCAACGCCGTTGAGAGCGCACCAATTGGGCTTCTGTAGCTCCAGAAAATCCACTTCGAGTGCAGGGAGGTCAAAATCCAACAGCATCTGTAGTCCTTTTTAGTCTCTGAATCAGATTTTTGCTCAGGTCCCTCAATTTCAGCCAGAAAATACCTGAAATCACAGAAAAACACACAAACTCATAGTAAAGTCCAGAAAAGTGAATTTTAACTAAAAACTAATAAAAATATACTAAAAACTAACTAGATCATACTAAAAACATACTAAAAACAATGTCAAAAAGCGTACAAATTATCCGCTCATCAATCTCACACTATTAACTTAAATAATCATAATAATTATGATCATTTATACTAACTGTTTTTAGGTTATGATAGAATATTTTTGCAAGAATCACTTGTCACTATTTAACATAAGAAAACTATCTGTGAATTATGAAAACAATGGAATCCAATCCCATGGCTTCTAGTAACTCATTTTGTCCAGCATTAAAACGACAACATGCTCTATATTACCACTTAATAAATCACTCCAAAGTCAGTTCTATGATAAATTAATAGTTAGGAATACCTTTCTGCATATGGGTGTATATATAGAGTACTAAACATAAACTAATACAGCTCTTCCATTAGTTCCATGACTAGATGGCCTTGGGCTAGAATGGGTACTTGCAATTTTTTGCTCTTCACCATCTGTTTGAGCTGAAATATTCTGCCAAACAAGTGATAGACAAGAAGATTATATATAGTCACAAAAAGAAAGCAACAATTAACAAAATAACAAATTAAAAAATTCATAATAGAAAAAAGTCATATTTTTAGCCCTGGATAAACTCATACCAAAGTAGTAGTTCAAATAGAAACAAGCACCAAATGTTGATTGCTTAGTGTACATATTAAAGTCTAAAATCAGATAAAACCCTATTATCTGAATCATTCAACGAAGTAGCATTTGTCAAGTCTTCCTAAAGAACCTTAGAAACAAGTTCAAGATATCTATGTTAAAATAAAGATAAGGTATTTACAAACTATGATTATACTAGTGAATAGTTAAATGGATTAGAAAGCTTTCCAAAATGCTTGTACAGTAATGCAATATGATGCAGAAGCAGAGAGTAAAACAGAACCACAAAAGAGATATATGGAGAAAGCTTTGTGCACAAGAAACGTAAAATGGGAAAACATTATGGATAATCAGTGTAGTTGTGAATATACAAGATGACTAACTAACTCTCAGGCTAATAGGCAACTATATATAAGAGAGCTAGACACAAGAATGATAAACAATGCTCAAAGCCAGAGAGAGAACCAAGACACAAAATAACCCACAAACATAACTTGATATCTAGTAACTAATTAACTACCCTTCACAGGATTAAAATGATGCATCCGTGTTCATTATTTATGTAAGAGGCAATAAATAAAGCATATAAATTAAAAGCAAACAAGAACACTTCAACAAAAAAAAAGATTATCACTTAAAGAAAAAAATAAAAAACACTCACGGACAGTCACAGTATAAATAAGAACAATAAATTAACTATGCATTTTCTGAAACCTTATCATTTATGTTTTCTACACAGATTTCTGATCTTTAAGAAAAACTAACACAAACTTCAACAGATATTACCAAATTCTCAACACATTCAAAATTATAAAAGATAATAATATTACCAACAGGACACTTACATGATTGGATTCACTTTTCTATATCCAACAGAAAGGCAAAAAAATGTCTAAGTTAACATCAAGGAATGTGAAAAACTGAATTACAACTAAAGAAAAGCTCATAAAACAAAATTATAACATTCATAAAACAAAATTATAACATAATTGTTAATAGAGTATTACGATAAACAGAAACAGAACCAAATAGTCTCACCACAAAAAATGAAGCTGCAGCGATCTCTTAACCGATCAGGCAGCAGCTCTGGCAGTTACCTCTAGTAACGGCGGCTATCCGAAGCTCCGATGGTGGATTTCCAATGACCAGAGACACAATGACACGGCTGTAACAAAAATCAAAGACAGCAATATTCCCAGAAACTAAAGAAAATCAAAATCAGAGGAGAGAACACCCTTACCACCAGTGAATCTCGGCGAGGCAACGCTGTTTTCTGGTGGCTCCACAAACGGTGACTGCACGCAGCAGGGTGAACAGAGCCTCCTCTTTTTTCCCCCGTCTTCCTCTCTCCAAGCGTCTGTCTCTCTTGCGCGTCCTCAACGTCGTCCGTGATGGGAGATGCGACGGTGGTGGAAGCTAACAACGGCCCGCTCGCGATGAAGATGACGACGGCGGCGGCTTCCCTCAGTGACAGTAGAACGCGACCTGACGGCGGCGATGGAGGCACGGCGGCATGGAGGCACAGCGGCGCTCCTTCCTCGCGCAGCTCTTCTCCTTCCTGACGGCAAAACGATGGCGTGGCGGCAGTGATGCCCACCGGCGCCGTCCTCCCTCTTTCCTCTATCCTTCTTTTGCTCTCTGATTCCAGCTTCCCCCTTTCTTTTCCTTTCTTTCCCTCTCCGTTCTTCCCTTTCTCTTGCTATGTGGGTTTTTTTGTGTTGTGTGTGCATTTGGAGAAAAGGGGTGTGAGTGTGTGACGGTGGTACACAAACTCATGATACACAACTTTGTGCAGCTAACCAGCAAGTGCACTGGGTCGTCCAAGTAATACCTTACGTGAGTAAGGGTCGATCCCATGGAGATTGTCGGCTTGGAGCAAGCTATGGTCATCTTGTAAATCTCAGTCAGGCGGATTCAAATGGTTATGAAGCTTTGATAATTAAAAGATAAATAAACATAAAAATAAAGATAGAGATACTTATGTAATTCGTTGGTGGGAATTTCAGATAAGCGTATGGAGATGCGTTATTCCTTCTGAATCTCTACTTTCCTACTGCCTTCATTCAATCATTCATACTCCTTTCCATGGCAAGCTGTATGTTGGGAATCACCATTGTCAATGGCTACCTCCCATCCTCTCAATGAAAATGGTCCTTTACGGTTTCTGTATGGCTAATCAATTGTCGGATTTCTCGTCTCGGATGAAAAATAGCAGGCACAGCTACCGCATGGCTAATCAACTATCGGTTCTCGATCGTGTCAAAATAAGATCCAATGATCCTTTTGCACACTGTCACTGCACCCCACAGTCGCGAGTTTGAAGCTCATCACAGTCATCCCTTCCCAAATCCTACCTGGAATACCACAGACAAGGTTTAGACTTTCCAGATCTTAGGAATGCTGCCAATCGATTCTAGCCTATACCACGAAGATTCTAATCTCGGATTCAGATGCTCTGTTGTCAGGAGAGACGATGTGAATCGTTGAAGAGAGATCCAAGAGATATGCATTCAAGCTTGTTTTCATGTAGAACGGAAGTGTTTGTCAGGCACGCGTTCATAAGTGAGAATAGTGATGAGTGTCACTTGATCATCACATTCATCAGGTTCTTGTGTGCGAATGAATATCTTAGAATAGGAATAAGTTTGAATTGAATAGAAGAACAATAGTACTTTGCATTAATACACGAGGAACAGCAGAGCTCCACACCTTAATCTATGGTGTGTAGAAACTCCACCGTTGAAAATACATAAGCGATAATGGTGTTCATTGGTTTCGGCCCTAGAGAGGGAACCAGAATAATCAAGACCCGATCCTAAGATCAAAGATGATCAAAAGATCACAGATGATCAAAAAGATGAAAATACAATAGTAAAAAGTCCTATTTATAATAAACTAGTTACTAAAGTTTACAGAGATAAGTAAATAGTGCAGAAATCCACTTCCAGGACCCACTTGGTGTGTGCTTGGGCTGAGCATTAAAGCTTTCATGTGTAGAGACTTTTCTTAGAATTAAACGCCAGCTTTGGTGCCAGCTTGGGCGTTTAACTCCAGCTTGTAACTTAGTTCTGGCGTTTAACGCCAGAATAGGGCAGGAAGTTGACGTTTAAATGCCAGTTTGCGTTGTCAAAAATCGAAAAAAGTATGAACTATTATATATTTCTGAAAAGCCCAGGATGTCTACTTTCCAACTCAATTGAGAGCATGCCAATTGGGTTTCTGTAGCTCCAGAAAATCTATTTCGAGTGCAGGGAGGTCAGAATCCAACAGCATCTGCAGTCCTTTTTCAGCCTCTGAATCAGATTTTTGCTCAGGTCCCTCAATTTCAACCAGAAAATTCCTGAAATCACAGAAAAACACACAAACTCATAGTAAAGTCTAGAAATGTGAATTTTTCATAAAAAATAATAATTATACACTAAAAACTAACGAAATCATACTAAAAACTACCTAAAAACAATGCCAAAAAGCGTATAAATTATCCGCTCATCACAACACCAAACTTAAATTATTGCTTGTCCCCAAGCAACTGAAAACAAAATAGAATAAAAAGAAGAGAATATACAATGAATCTCAAAAAATCAATGAAACTTAGTCCCAATTAGATGAGTGGGACTAGTAGCTTTTTGCTTCTGAACAGTTTTGGCATCTCACTTCATCCTTTGAAATTCAGAATGATTGGCATCTATAGGAACTCAGAATTTTAGATAGTGTTATTGATTCTCCTAGTTCAGTATGTTGATTCTTAAACACAACTACTTTATGAGTCTTGGCCATGACCCTAAGCACTTTGTTTTCCAGTATTACCACCGGATATATAAATGCCACAAACACATAACTGGGTGAACCTTTTCAGATTGTGACTCAGCTTTGCTAAAGTCCCCAGTTAGAGGTGTCCAGAGTTCTTAAGCACACTCTTTTGCTTTGGATCACGACTTTAACCACTCAGTCTCAAGTTCTTCACTTGGACCTTTATGCCACAAGCATATGGTTAGGGACAGCTTGGTTTAGCCGCTTAGGCCAGGATTTTATTCCTTTTGGGCCCTCCTATCCATTAATGCTCAAAGCCTTGGATCCTTTTTACCCTTACCTTTTGGTTTAAAGGGCTATTGGCTTTTTCTGCTTGCTTTTTCTTTTTCTTTCTTTCTCTCTTTTTTTGCCATTTTTTTTCACTACTTTTTCTTGCTTCAAGAATCAATTTCATGATTTTTTAGATTATCAATAACATTTCTCTTTGTTCATCATTCTTTCAAGAGCCAACAATTTTAACATTCATAAACTTCACTGTAAAAAATATGCATTGTTCAAGCATTCATTTAGAAAACAAAAAGTATTGCCACCACATCAAAATAATTAAACTAATTTCAAGATAAAATTTGAAATTCAAGTACTTCTTGTTCTTTTGAAATTAGGCACATTTTTCATTTATGAGAGGTGAAGGACTCATGGAATTATTCATAGCTTTAAGGCATAGACACTAAACACTAATGATCATGTAATGAAGACACAAACATAGATAACACATAAGGCATAAAAATCGAAAAACAGAAAAAATAAGAATAAGAAAATTAAAGAACGGGTCCACCTTAGTGATGGTGGCTAGTTCTTCCTCTTGAAGATCCAATGGAACGCCTGAGTTCCTCAATGTCTCTTCCTTGCCTTTGTTGCTCTTCCCTCATAGCTCTTTGATCTTCTCTAATCTCATGGAGAATGATGGAGTGCTCTTGGTGCTCCACCCTTAGTTGGTCCATGTTGTTACTCAAGCCTTCCAAAGAGGTGTTGAGTTGCTCCCAATAGTTGTGTGGAGGAAAATGAATTTCTTGAGGCATCTCAGGGATTTCTTGATAAGGGACTTCCTCATGCTCTTGCTGAGGTCCATGAGTGGGCTCTCTTGTTTGCTCCATCTTCTTTTTAGTGATGGGTTTGTCCTCTTCAATGAGGATGTCTTCCTCTATGACAATTCCAGCTAAACTGCATAGATGACAAATGAGATGAGGGAAGGCTAACCTTGCCAAAGAGGAAGGTTTGTCAGCCACCTTGTAGAGTTCTAGAGGTATGATCTCATGAACTTCCACTTCCTCCCCAATCATAATACTATGGATCATGATGACCCGATCCACAGTTACTTCGGATCGGTTGCTAATAGGAATGATGGAGCGTTGGATGAACTCCAACCATCCTCTAGCCACAGGCTTAAGGTCCGGTCTTCTCAATTGAACCGGCTTGCCTCTTGAGTTTCTTTTCCATTGAGCTCCTTCCACACATATGTCCATGAGGACTTGGTCCAACCTTTGATCAAAGTTGACCTTTCTAGTGTAGGGGCGTGCATTTTCTTGCATCATTGGCAAGTTGAACACCAACCTTACATTTGTTGGACTGAAATCTAAGTATTTCTCCCGAACCATTGTAAGCCAATTCTTTGGATTCGGGTTCATACTTTGATCATGGTTCTTAGTGATCCATGCGTTTGCATAGAACTCTTGAACCATTAAGATTCTGACTTATTGAATGGGGTTGATGAGAACTTCTCAACCTCTTCTTCGAATCTCATGTCGGATCTCCGGATACTCATTCCTTTTGAGCATGAAAAAGACCTCAGGGATCATCTTCTTCTTGGCCACAACTTCATAGAAGTGGTCTTGATGGACCTTTGAGATGAATCTCTCCATCTCCCATGACTCGGAGGTGGAAGCTTTTGCCTTCTCTTTCCTCTTTCTAGAGGTTTCTCCGGCCTTAGGTACCATAAATGGTCATGGAAAAATAAAAACCAATGCTTTTACCACACCAAACTTAAAAGGTTTACTTGTCCTCGAGCAAAAAAAGGAAGAGAGAAGGGGAAGAAGAAGAAAATGGAGGAGATGGAGAGAGAGAGAGTGAATTCAGCCAAGGGGGATATAAGGTGATTGTGATGTGTGAAAATGAAGGAGGGATGAGGGGTTTATATAGGAGTGGGGGGGTTGGGTGCATGTATTTTGGGTTGGTTTTGGGAGGGAAAGGATTTTAAATTTTGGAGGTAGGTGGGGTTTTTTTAGGGAAGAGATATGGAGGTGATTGGTGAAGGGTATTTGGGGAAAAGTGTTATGAAAAGGTGTGAGAGAGAGAATGTGTTGAGGTTGGTGGGGATCCTGTAGGATCCACAGATCCTGACGGGTCAAGGACTTCTCATCCCTGCTCCATTTAGGTGTGCCATAAACGACCCTAGAGTGCAATTCTGGCGTTAAACGCCAGGTTGCTGCCTGTTTCTGCCGTTTAACGCCAGCTTTTCTTCCCTTGTTGGCGTTTAACGCCAACCTGATGCGCTATTCTGGCGTTAAACGCTAGTCTGGTGCCCATTTCTGGCGTTAAACACCCAGAATGGTGCCAGACTGGGCGTTTAATGCCCATTCTGCTACTCTTACTGGCGTTTAAATGCCAGTAAGTTCATCCTCCAGAGTGTGCTATTTTTAATGCTGTTTTTGATTTTGCTTTGATTTTTGCAGTTGTTTTTGTGACTCCACATGATCATCAACCTAAAGAAAACATAAAATAATAATAGAAAATGAAAATTTAACTTAGATAAATAAAAATTAGGTTGCCTCCCAATAAGCACTTCTTTAATGTCAATAGCTTGACAGTGGGCTCTCATGGAGCCTCACAGATAATCAGAGCATGGTTGTGGCCTCTCAACACCAACTTAGAGTTTACTTGTGGTCTCTCAACACCAAACTTAGAGTTTGGTTGTGGCTTCCCAACACCAAACTTAGAGTTTAAATGTGGGAGCTTTGTTTGGCTCTGTATTGAGAGAAGCTTTTCATGCTTCTTCTCCATGTGTACAGAAGAATAACCTTGAGTCTTGAATACAAGGTAGTCTTCATTTAATTGAACGACCGACTCTTCTCTGTCAACATCAATCACAGTTTTTGCTGTGGCTAGAAAAGGTCTACCAAGGATGATGGTTTCATCCTCATCCTTCCCAGTGTCTAGGATTATGAAATCAGCAGGGATGTAAAGGCCTTCAACCTTCACTATCACGTCCTCTACTAATCCATAAGCCTGTTTCATTGATTTGTCTGCCATCTCTAGTGAGATTCTTACAGTTTGTACCTCAAAGATTCCTAGTTTGTCCATTACAGAGAGTTGCATGAGGCTAATACCTGACCCTAGGTCACACAGAGCCTTCTCAAATGTCATGGTGCCTATGGTACAGGGTATTAAGAATTTACTACGATCCTGTTTCTTTTGAGGTAAAGTTTGTTGAACCCAGGTATTCAGTTCATTAATGAGCAATGGAGGTTCATCCTCCCAAGTCTCATTACCAAATAGCTTGGCATTCAGCTTCATGATTGCTCCTAAATACTGGGCAACTTGCCCTTCAGCAATGTCGTCATCTTCTTCAGAAGATGAATAGTCATCAGAGCTCATGAATGGGAAAAGAAAGTTCAATAGAATCTCTATGGTCTCTGTATGAGCCTCAGATTCCTTTGATTCCTCATTGGGGTACTCTTTAATGGCCAGTGGACGTTCCCTAAGGTCTTCCTCACTGAGAATCACTGCCTTTTCACTCTCTCCAGGTTCGGCCACACTAAGTAAGGTTATGGCCTTGCACTCTCTCTTGGGATTTTCTTCTGTATTGCTTGGGAGAGTGCTAGGAGGAGTTTCAGTAACCCTTTTACTCAGCTGACCCACTTGTGCCTCCAAGTTTCTGATGGAGGACCTTGTTTCATTCATGAAACTGAGAGTGGCCTTAGATAGATCAAAGATTATATTTGCTAAGCTAGATGTATTCTGCTCAGAATTTTCTATCTATTGCTGAGAGGATGATGGAAAAAGCTTGCCATTGCTAAACCTGTTTCTTCCACCATTATTATTGTTAAAGCCTTGTTGAGATTTTTGTTGATCCTCTTCCATGAGAAATTTGGATAATTTCTCCATGATGGATTATAGGTGTTTCCACAGGCTTCACCCATGTAATTCACCTCTGCCATTACAGGGTTCTCAGGATCATAAGCTTCTTCATCAGAAGATGCTTCTTTCGTACTGTTGGATGCATCTTGTAATCCATTCAGACTCTGAGAAATCATATTGACTTGCTAAGTCAATATTTTGTTCTGAGCCAATATGGCATTCAGAGTATCAATTTCAAGAACTTTCTTCTTCTGAGGCGTCTCATTATTCACAGGATTCCTTTCAGAGGTGTACATGAACTGGTTATTTGTAACCATTTCAATGAGTTCTTGAGCTTCTGCAAGCATTTTCTTTAGGTGAATAGATCCACCTACAAAATGGTCCAACGACATCTTAGACAATTCAGGCAAACCATCATAGAATATATCCATGATGATCCATTCTGAGAGCATGTCAGAAGGACACTTTTTGGTCAGTTACTTGTATCTTTCCCAAGCTTCATAGAGGGATTCACCTTCTTTCTGCCTGAAGGTTTGAACATCCACTCTAAGCTTGCTCAGCTTTTGAGGAGGAAAGAATTTGGCTAAGAAAGTCGTGACCAGCTTATCCCAAGAGTTCAGGCTATCTCTAGGTTGAGAGTCCAACCATATTCTAGCTCTGTCTCTTATAGCAAAAGGGAAAAGCATAAGCTTGTAGACCTCGGGATCAACTCCATTGGTCTTAACAGTATCACAGATCTGCAAGAATTCAGTTAAGAACTGAAAGGGATCTTCTGATGGTAGTCCATAAAACTTGCAATTCTGTTGCATCAGAGAAACTAATTGAGGTTTTAGCTCAAAATTGTTTGCCCCAATGGTAGGGATTGAGATGCTTCTTCCATGAAAGTTGAAAGTTGGTGCATTGTAGTCACCAAGCATCTTCCTTGCATTGTTACTATTGTTGGGTTCGGCCATTACTTCTTTTTCGAGATTCTTTGTAAGGTTTTCTCTGAATTGTTGTGCTTTAGCTTCTCTTAGCTTCTTCTTCAGAGTCCTTTCAGGTTCAGGGTCAGCTTCAATAAGAATGTTCTTGTCCTTGCTCCTGCTCATATGAAAAAGAAGAGAATAGAAAGGAAGAGAAATCCTCTATGTCACAGTATAGAGATTCCTTAAGGTGTCAGAGAAAAATAAGAATAGAAGGGTGAGGTAGATAGAGGCGAATTCGAACATATAAGGAATGAGAGAGCCTAAATTGCTAGTAGAGGAGGAGTGTTAGTGATTAAATAGAAAGAGATGAGAGAGATGTAATTTTCGAAAATTAAATCAAAATTTAAAATAATTAGTTAATAAAAAAGAATTTTGAAAAATGGTTAATGGTTTTCGAAAATCAAAAGTGATAAAGTGGTTAGGTGGTTTTGAAAAAGATAAGAAATAATAAATTTGAAAAGATAAGAAGTTAGAAAGAGATTTTGAAATTAGAATTTAAAAAGATGTGATTTGAAAAAGATATGGTTAAAAAAAAGATATGATTGGCAAACAAGTTGAAAAGATTTGATTTTTAAAATTGATGACTTGGCTAACAAGAAACTAAAAGACATGATTCTAAAATTCAAATATTGAATCTTTCTTAACAAGAAAGTAACAAACTTGAAATTTTTTAATCAAGATTTTTGAAAATAGTGAAAGAAAAATGAGAAAGATTTGATCTTTAAAAAAGATATGATTGAAAAGATTTGATTTTGAAAGATATGATTTCAAAAATAAAAAATAAAAAATAAAAATTAAAACATGAAAAATTGAAAAAGATTTGAATTGAAAATAAAATCTCCTCTCCTGTGCCATCCTGGCGTTAAACGCCCAGAATGGTATCCATTCTGGCGTTTAACGCCCAAACTACTACCCTTTTGGGCGTTTAACGCCCAGCCAGGTACCCTGGCTGGCGTTGAACGCCAGAAATGCTTCCTTACTGGGAATTTTTCTGAACACTCAGCTTTTTCTCTGTGATTCCCCTGCTGGATGTTCTGAATCTTCAATTCCCTGTATTATTGACTTGAAAAGATATATTTTTGAATTTTTGAATTTTTAATGATGAGAGAGTCAAACAATAAAATGGATTAAAACATAAGAATGCAAGATCAAAACAAATAATGCATGCAAGGACACTTTGAATGCCAAGATGAACACCAAGAACACTTTGAGATCATGATGAACATCAAGAACATATTTTTGAAAAAATTTTAGAAAAGAAAGACATGCAAGAAAATTATTTTTTGAACACCATGCATGAGTTTTCGAAAATTTGCATGAAAAATAAAAACATGCAATTGATACCAAACTTAAAAATTGACACTGGACTCAAACAAGAAGCACAAAATATTTTTGATTTTACGATTTTATAATTTTTTTAAATTATTTTTGGAAAAGAAAATAAGAAACTCAAAATTTTTAATAAGAATTCCAGGAATCATGCAATGTTAGTCTAAAGTTTCAGTCTAAGAAGATTAGACATGGTCAGCCAAGCTTCAGCAAGACATTACATACAACAGCCAAATTGATGGGAATCAACTAGCTCCTGTGATGATGAAGGCATCATCTAAAACTCTAGAATTCGTTCTTAAAAATTCTAGAAAAAAAATAAAAAAATTACATAATCTAAGCAACAAGATGAACTGTCAGTTGTCCAAACTCGAACAATCCCCGGCAATGGTGCCAAAAACTTGGTTCATGAAATCGTGATACACAACTTCGTGCAGCTAACCAGCAAGTGCACTGGGTCGTCCAAGTAATACCTTACGTGAGTAAGGGTCAATCCCATGGAGATTGTCGGCTTGGAGCAAGCTATAGTCATCTTGTAAATCTCAGTCAGGCGGATTTAAATGGTTATAAAGCTTTGATAATTAAAAGATAAATAAACATAAAATAAAGATAGAGATACTTATGTAATTCGTTGGTGGGAATTTCAGATAAGCGTATGAAGATGCGTTATTCCTTCTAAATCTCTACTTTTCTACTGCCTTCATTCAATCATTCATACTCCTTTCCATGGCAAGCTGTATGTTGGGGATCACTGTTGTCAATGGATACCTCCCGTCCTCTTAGTGAAAATGGTCCTCTACGGTTTCTGTACGGCTAATCAACTGTCGGATTTTTCGTCTCGGATGAAAAATACCAGGCACAGCTATCGCATGGCTAATCAGCTGTCGGTTCTTGATCGTGTCAGAATAAGATCCAATGATCCTTTTGCGCACTATCACTGCACCCCACAGTCGCGATTTTGAAGCTCGTCACAGTCATCCCTTCCCAGATCCTACTCGGAATACCACAGACAAGGTTTAGACTTTCCGAATCTCAGGAATGCTGCCAATCGATTCTAGCCTATACCACGAAGATTCTAATCTCGGATTCAGATGCTCTATTGTCAGGAGAGACGATGTGAATCGTTGAAGAGAGATCCAAGAGATATGCATTCAAGTTTGTTTTTATGTAGAACAGAAGTGTTTGTCAGGCACGCGTTCATAAGTGAGAATGGTGACGAGTGTCACTTGATCATCACATTCATCATGTTCTTGTGTGCGAATGAATATCTTAGAATAAGAATAAGCTTGAATTGAATAGAAGAACAATATTACTTTGCATTAATACTCGAGGAACAGTAGAGCTCCACACCTTAATCTGTGGTGTGTAGAAACTCCACCGTTGAAAATACATAAGCAATAATGGTGTTCATTGGTTTCGGCCCTAGAGAGGGAACCAGAATAATCAAGACCCGATCCTAAGATCAAAGATGATCAAAAGATCACAGATGATCAAAAAGATGAAAAGACAATAATAAAAAGTCCTATTTATAATAAACTAATTACTAGGGTTTATAGAGATAAGTAAATAGTGCAGAAATCCATTTCCGGGGCCTACTTGGTGTGTGCTTGGGCTGAGCATTGAAGCTTTCATGTGTAGAGACTTTTCTTGGAGTTAAACACCAGCTTTGGTGCCAGTTTGGGCGTTTAACTCCAACTTGTAACTCAGTTCTAGCGTTTAACACTAGAATAGGGCAAGAAGTTGGCGTTTAAACGCCAGTTTGCATCGTCAAAACTCGGAAAAAGTATAGACTATTATATATTGCTGGAAAGCCCAGAATGTCTACATTCCAACGCAATTTAAAGCGCGCCAATTAGATTTCTGTAGTTCTAGAAAATCCATTTCGAGTGCAGGTAGGTCAGAATCCAACAGCATCTGTAGTCCTTTTTCAGCCTCTGAATCAGATTTTTGCTCAGGCCTCAATTTCAGCAAAAAAATACCTGAAATCACAGAAAAACACACAAACTCATTGTAAAGTCCAGAAATGTAAATTTTGCATAAAAACTAATAATTATATACTAAAAACTAACGAAATCATACTAAAAACTACCTAAAAATAATGCCAAAAAGCGTATAAATTATCCCCTCATTAGACGGCTGGAAGGGTTAGGGTAAGTGAGTGAGTGAGTGAGTGAGTGAGTGAGTGAGTGAGTGAGTGAGTGGGTGTGGGTAGAGTTAGGGTAAAATTAGAGTTAGAATTTTTAATTTGAGAATTAGTATTTGTTTTTGGAAAAAATGTAAAATAAGAAAATTTTGGATAAATTGAGATTTGATAATTTTAATTAATTTTAAACTCAAAATTTTATCGCTTTGATTTAATTATTTTTTGATAAATAATTTTTTGAAAATAAAATTATGGATAATTATAATAAATCACAAATAATTTATTATTTATTTTTTAACAATCAAAATAATAAGTATTGGGTTATGGTGGGTTTAGAATTTTAGTAGACAGAAGGAAAAAATCAAAACTCTATATTTTATTTTTAAGAAAGTTTTTTAAAAATTTATTTAAATGTAATAATATTTTAAATTTTAGAGTGGTAATGAAATAAAAAATAATAATTGTTATAAATTTATTTTAAATAAGAGAAGGAAGGTGACCGCCAATTAGTTATAGCTCAAACGGTATAATCTTTCCATACTCATCTAAAAGGTCGCGCGTTCGAATCTTCCTATCTTTGGTTAAAAAAAAAAGGAAGGGTGACCTAGCCAGCGGTAGAATGAAGAGTGGAAGTGAGGATTACAATTAGAGTTTTTACTTTTTACATTTGTTTTTATTTTTTAATTTTAACTATTTTTATTTATGTTTAATAATTAATTTTTTTAATTTAAAAATTTAATTTTTAGTCAATATTTAAGACTTGATTATTAATAAAAAGTTATATATTAGTTTTATAAAAAAATATAAAATAATATATACCATTTTTAAAAAATTAATCATTTAATTTTTAATTTTTTATAAAAAATAATTAATTAACACAAATAATATTTTAAAATATTAAATTTTTAAAACAAAATAAAATTATCTCAAAGATTTTAATATTTTAATATAAATTTTTTTAGTTACAAAATTTTTGTATTTTGTGACAAACAAATAATTTGTTACAAACAATATTGAATTTTGTGACAAATAAATATTTTGTTACAAAATATTTTTAACTTTTACAACAACTTCATCTTTTGTTACAAAATATTATAAAATTTTGCAACAAAATATCGGTTCGTTACAAAAGCCAATATAATTTGTAACAAGAAAAATCAAATCGTTACAAAATAACAAAACATTTTGTAACAAATTATATTGTTGTTACAAAACATTATTATTATGTAACAATTTTAAATTTGTTACAAAATTTTTGTTACAAATGTTCCATTTTCTTGTAGTGTTTGTTTGATTTCAGGCCAAATGAAGCATGGAAGAGCCACGTTAGTAGCCACGTTAGCATCATTAACATGGTCACTAACGTGGAAAGGGAGCAAGCTTGCAACGTCAGTGGTAAAGTTAATACCATTGACGCCTTTGAGTGCCATCTCAGCCCACGTTAGTTGCTACGTTAGTTACACTAACTTAGGGACTAACGTGGAAGAAAGAAAAAGCTCCCAACGTTAGTGGTAAAGTCAACACCACTAACGTTGCAAAGGCCACAAATAACCACGTTAAGAGCCACGTTAATGCCATTAACGTGAGCTCCAACGTGGGGCAACAAAGGATCGCCAACATCAGTGACACTGACTTTGTCACTGACGTTGGACTAGGCCAAGCTTACCTACGTTAGTGGCCACGTTAATGCCACTAACGTAAGGGTTAACATGGAGCAAGGGGTATAAGAAGCCAACATCAGTGACACTGACTTTGTCACTGACGTTGGAGATGGCCAGTATACCCACGTTAGTGGCCACGTTAATGCCATTAACGTGAACACTAACGTGGAAGAGGAAGAGTTTTTGCAACGTCATTGACAAAGTTATTCTCAATGACGCCTTGGAGTCATGGCATGCCTACGTTAATGACCACGTTAGTGGACCATTAACGTGGGAGAAAGGGAAATGGTGTACGTCATTGGCAAAATCAGCACCAAAGACACTATCGAAGATTAGAAAGGCTACGTTAGTGGTCATGTTGATGCCACTAACTAGTGTTAACGTAGCTCAATTGGGTTGGGACGTTAGTGATAAAGTCAGTATCACTAACGTCTTCGAACCAGAATCTATACTTAACGTTAACACTACTGATGCCTTGACTAACTGTAAACCATGCCTGACTCAACTTTTTTCTGTAAGCAAAGCTGAGCCCACTAAAGCCTGTAACTGCTTCAACTGAAGATCAAAGGCCCATATCCAAGACTTGCAAAGCTAATAGAGGAGCAGAGGAATAGTATAGAAAGGAGTAGTTTTGAACTAGAAAAGGGGATCGGAATTTGGATCTGAGGATCCAAGACTTGTAAACACTCTGTATTTACTTTCTCTGCAATTTACTTTACTTTAGAATGCATTCTTCATTTTTGATTTCCATTCCCAGAGCTATGAACAACTAAACCCCTTTTCATTAGGTTAGGGAGCTCTGTTGTAATTTGATGGATCAATTGTAATTTTCATTCTTCTTCCTCTTTCTTTTCTCTTGATTTTACTAGAAAGCTTTTGATCTTCATCCAATTGGTTAGTTATCTTGGAAAAAAACTCTCCATAACTGGATCTCCTCAGAACCTTGGAAGAGGAATGAGGAGATCATGCTAGAAATGTTTTCTCATGCTGGACCAAATTGGGATTTGGATGGATATTGTGACATTTAATCTTACCAACACTTTGATTTGGGAATGCATGTGGTATAATCAGTGACCACACTTCATCTCTTCCCATGAGCAATTAAATCAAGGAATTGAACAATTGTTCAAGCTTAGAGAGATTAGGTTGCCAAGGAATTGGAATCCAATCACTTAAGATTGCCAAGGAGATCAATGAATGCATTGATTGAGGAAGAAATGAAGATGAACTTGATCCAGAGAATGCAACATCTCCTAAGCCCAATGAATCCCCCATTTCTTATCTTACCCATTCTCTTTAATTTCTGCTATTTACTTTGATGATCACTTCCTAAAATTCCCATTTAAGATTCTGCAATTTACTTTTCTGCAATTTACATTCCACCATTTACTTTCAGCATTTACATTCCTTGTCATTTATCTTTCCCGCCATTTAATTTTCTGCAATTCTCAACTAGAACATTCCTCTAATTAAAGTTGCTTGACCAATCAATCCCTGTGGGATTCGACCTCACTCTATTGTGAGTTTTTACTTGACGACAATTCGGTATACTTGCCGAAGGGAAATTTGTTGAGAGACAAGTTTTCGTGCATCAAGTTTATGGCGCCGTTGCCGGGGATTGATTTTGTATCGACAATGATTAAATTAGAGGATAACTAGATTGAGCAATTTTCTTTTGTTTCATTTATTTCGTTTTTGTCATTTACTTTCAGTCTCAGTTATTTTCATTTATTATTTCCTTTTGTTTTATTTTCTTAGTTAATTCACAATTCTGTCAACTAATCCACTAACTGTTCGATAAATTGCTTCACTCACACTAACAGTAACCTTAACAAGAGTGATTTTTTCACTTTTCTCTTGCTTGTGTCTTGCTGATTGTATGACAGGTAGAAGAAGAGGAGCTTCAACCTCTCTTGAACACAGCTTCTTTTTTAGCCTGGCTGTGACCCTAAGCGTTTTGTTTTCCAATATTACCACAGGATACATAAACGCCATAGGCACTTAACTGGGTGAATCCAATTAGATTGTGATTCAGCTTTGTTAGAATCCTCAGAGAGTGGTGACCAGAGTTCTTAGGCACACTCTTTTGCTTTAGGGATCACGACTTTAACTGCTCAGTCTCAAGCTTTTCACTTGACACCTTCACACAATAAGCATTTAGTTAGGGGAAGGAGCTCATTTGAACTTTTTAGGCATGGGTTTTATTTCTTTTAGGCCCTCCTAACCATTAATGCTCAAAGCATTGGATCCTTGCTCTTACCTTTTGGTTTTAAGAGCTATTGGCTTTTTCTTTTTCTCTCTTCTCTTTTTTTTTATTTTTTTTCTTTCTCTTTTTCTTTCTTTTCTTTTTTCTGTTTTTTCTTGCTTCAAGAATCAATATTTGGTTTTTTCAGATTACCAATATTTTTTTATCTTTTCCATTATTCTTTCAAGAGCCAACACACTTAACTTCAACATCAAATATGCATTGTTAATTCATACATTCAGAAGATAAAAGTAATGCCACCACATCAAATAATTGGGCCATTTTTATTATATAACTCGAGTTCATGCATCTTACTTCTCTTTTTAAATAAAATTTTTCTTTTAAGCATGGTGAGAGATACATGAAATATTTCATAGCTTTAAGACATAAACAAAGATGATCATGCACTAGAAACAGGAAACAGACAATAAAATACAATGAAAAATAGGAAAATATAACATAAATTAATATAAGTAAGGGGGTAATGGAACGTGACCACCTTAGTGACGGCGGCTACTACTTCCTCTGGTGGATCCAATTGAGCGTTTAAGCTCCTCTGTGTCTCGTCCTTGCTTTTGTTGCTCTTCTCTCATAGCTCTTTGATCTTCTCTTATTTCATGGAGGATGATGGACTGCTCTTGGTGTTCCAACCTCAGTTAATCCACGTTGGAACTCAATTCTCCTAGAGAGGTATTCAGTTGATCCCAAAAAGTTTTTGGGAGAAAAATATATCCCTTGAGGCATCTCAGGAATTTCTGGAGAAGGCTGCACAAGCTCTTGTGTAGGCTCTCTTACATGCTTCATCCTTCTTTTAGTAATGGGCTTGTCCTCCTCAATGGAAATGTCTCCCTCTATGACAATGCTAGTTGAATTGCATAAGTGACAGATAAGATATGGAAATGCCAACCTTACTTGGGTGGAGGGCTTTTCTGCCACCTTGTACAGTTCTTAAGGTATCACCTCATGTACCTCCACCTCAATCCCAAGCATAATGCAGTGAATCATTATTGCTCGATCATTAGTCACTTTGGACCAGTTACTAGTAGGGATGATAGAGAGTTGGATGAATTCCAACCATCCTCTAGCTACGGGCTTGAGGTCAAGCCTTCTTAGTTGGACAGGCTTACCTTGAGCATCCATCTTCCACTGAGCTCCTTCCACACAAATGTCTGAAAGGACTTGGTCCAGCCTCTGATTGAAATTGACTCTTCTAGTGTAAGGATGTAGGTCTCCTTGCATTAATGGTAGTTGGAGTGCCACCCTTATACTTTCCGAGATGAAATCCAAGAGACGCTCTCGGACCATGGTGCGCCAATTTTTAGGATGTGGGTTTATACTTGTGTTATGCTTTTTAGTGACCCAAGCATTTGCATAAAACTCTTGCACCATTAAGATCCCAACTTCCGGGATAGGATTGGTCAGAACTTCCCAACCTCTTCTCTGGATTTCTTGTTGGATTTCTAGGTATTCATTCTTTTTTAGCCTAAAAGGGACTTCGGGGATGACCCTTTTCTTTACCACTACTTCATAGAAGTGATCTTGATGAGCCTTGGTAATGAATTTTTCCCTTTCCTAAGATTCGGATGCGGAGGCCATGGCCTTTCCTTTCCTCTTTCTTGACGTTTTACCAGACTTTGGCGCCATACTTAGGGATGGTAGAAGTAAAAAAGAAAAGCTTTTGCAACACCAAACTTAAAAAATGTGCTCGTCCTCAAGCAAATATGAACAAAAGAGAAGAAGAGATTAGAAGAATAAGAGAATAATAGAGATAGAGGGAGAGAGAGATTCGGCTAAGTGGGGATTATTGTGTATGAGGTGTGTGTCTAAAGGGTTGTATGATGGGTTATTTATAGGGGTGGGTTAGGATTGGCTTTCTGTCATGAGGGGGGATATGAGTGGGAAAGATTTGAATTTAAAATGGGTGGGGGTTGGTGGGAATTGATGGATGGGAGTGATGAAGGGTTTTAGGAAGAGAAAACAGTGATGTGGATGTGATTGGTTGAGGGTGTATGGAGAAGAGTATGTGTGGAAAAAAGGGAAAGTAGGAGAGATAGGAAGGTGGGGGTAGGTAGAGATTCTGTGGGACCCACTAGTCCTGAGAGGGTAGGGAATTCGAATTTTCTGCTCCCTTGTGGGCGTTGAACACCTAGCCTATACTCCCTGACTGGCATTCAACGCAAGCTTCTTGCTCCATGAAGGGCGTTAAACGCCCATTAGGGATTCCCTTCCTGGCGTTCAACGCCAGGTCTCTGGTCCCTGTAGGGTGTTGAACGCCCAGAATGGTCCCATTTTGGTGTTCAATGCCAGCAAAGCTGCTCCCTCTTGGGTGTTGAACACCTACCCTTCTCCCTGTGTGGCGTTCAAAGCCAGCTTTCTTACTTATATGGGGTGTTGAATGCCCCTCCTGCCCCATTGTTTAGCGTTCGATGCCAACAAGGGTTTTACTCCAGAGTGTTCTGTTTCCATCTCCGAATGTCTCTGTCTCTGACTACTACACATGATCACAAACTTTAAAAAGGAAATAACTATGAAAATAACTTAATATAACTCAAATAGAAATAACAAAAAAAATAGGAATACTATAATTATGGTTGGGTTGCCTCCCAATAAGCGCTTCTTTAATGTCACTAGTTTGGTGGTCAGCTCCTTTACGGAGATGGATAGAGGCTTAGAATTTCACCCATTAAAGTGAATATCCTTTCTGTGCTATCATGGATGAGCTTCACGTGCTCTAGAGACAAGATCTTATTCACAGTGTGTGGAATGACTGGGTTGTCTGTGAAGACAACTCTCATGCCAGGTGAGAGGCCTTCAATCAGGATTTTCTTATCCTTCCAGCCTTTAGGTACCTTTTTCTTAGTGCCTTCATTCTCAGTGCTTGATGATGGTTCCTCAACACCAAACTTATATTTGGTGTCTGGGGACTCTGTAAAGCTCTGCACAAAGAGAGAGGTTGGAACACTAAGTGTTGCACAGTTGTCTCTCCTTTAGGGAGGGAGTTGGGTTTAGGCATCTTGAACAAGATGTGATCTTTCCATAACTGTAGACCGAGCTCTCCCTTTGCCACATTAATTATGGCATTGGCAGTGGCTAGGAAAGGTCTTCTAAGGTTGATGGATTCATCCTTGTCCTCTCCAGTATCTAAGATTATAAAATCTGCAGGGATGTAAAAATTTTCAACCTTTACTAAGACATCCTCTACCAGACTATATCCCTTTTTCAGTGACTTGCCTGCCATCTCCAATGAGATTTTGGCAGCTTACACCTCAAAAATTCCAGTCTCTCCATTACAGAGAGAAGCATGAGGATTATGCTTGACCCTAGGTCGCATAAAGCCTTCTCAAAGGTAATTGTCCCTATGGTGCAAGGAATTAGGAAGCGTCTGGGATCCGGTAGCTTTTGAGGTAGTTTTTGCTGAACCAAGGCATTGAGTTCCTGGGTGAGCACTGGAGGTTCGTCCTCCAATGTCTCTGTTCCAAATAATTTGGCATTCAGCTTCATCAGAATTCCTAAGTACCGAGCAACTTGCTCTTCCCTAGTTTCCTCTTCCTCATCAGAGAAGGAGTATTCTTCATATTCAAGGGAACCTCTATGGTCTCCTCATGAGTTTTGGTTTCTTTTAGTTCTTCAATGAAGACCGGATAATTTATACGCTTTTTGGCATTGTTTTTATATAGTTTTTAGTAAGTTTAAGCTACTTTTAGGGATGTTTTCATTAGTTTTTATGTTAAATTCACATTTCTGGACTTTACTATGAGTTTGTGTGTTTTTCTGTGATTTCAGGTAAATTCTGACTGAAATTGAGGGATTTGAGCAAAACTCTGAAGAAGGCTGACAAAAGGACTGCTGATGCTGTTGGAATCTGACCTCCCTGCACTCGAAATGGATTTTCTGGAGCTACAGAACTCCAATTGGCGCGCTCTCAACGGCGTTGGAAAGTAGACATCCAGGGCTTTCCAGCAATATATAATAGTCCATACTTTATTCGAAGAATGACGACGTAACTTGGCATTAAACGCCAAGT
>NC_029777.3:19049857-19051189 GCF_000817695.3 Arachis duranensis
CATGCATTCATAGTGTTCTTCATGATCTTCAAGTTGTTCTTGACAAGTCTTCTTGTTTGATCTTGATGATTTCTTGTTTTGTGTCTTTTGTTGTTTTTCATGTGCATTTTTGCATTCATATTTTCCATGCATTAAAAATTTCTAAGTTTGGTGTCTTGCATGTTTTCTTTGCATCAAAAATTTTTCAAAATAATGTTCTTGATGTTCATCATGATCTTCAAAGTGTTCTTGGTGTTCATCTTGACATTCATAGCATTCTTGCATGCATCTTGTGTCTTGATCCAAAATTTTCATGTTTTGGGTCATTTTTGTGTTTTTCTTCAAAAATTCAAAAAAATCAAAAATATCTTTTCCTTATCTCCCTCCAAAATTTCGAAATTTTGGGTTGACTTGGTCAAAAATTTTTTAAATTAGTTGTTTCTTACAAGTCAAGTCAAAATTTCAATTTTAAAAAATCTTATCTTTTCAAAATCTTTTTCAAAAAAATCATATCTTTTTCATTTTTTTATAAATTTCGAAAATTTCAAAAATCTTTTTCAAAATGTTTTCAAAATCTTTTTCTTATCTTTATATCAAATTTTCGAAAATTAAGCTAACAAGTAATGTGATTGATTCAAAAATTTGAAGTGTGTTACTTTCTTGTTAAGAAAGGTTCAATCTTTAAATTCTAGAATCTTATCTTATAGTTTCTTGTTAGTTAAGTAATTTTTAAAATTAAATCTTTTTCAAAATATCTTTTTCAAATATATCTTTTTATCTTTTATCTTATCTTTTTCAAAAATTTTATCTTTTTCAAAATTTGATTTCAAAATATCTTATCTAACTTCTTATCTTCTTATCTTTTTCAAAATTTGATTTCAAATCTCTTTCAATCAACTAACTAACTTTTTGTTTGTTTCTTATCTTTTTCAAAACCACCTAACTACTTTTCCCTCTTTAATTTTCGAAAATTCTCCCTCTCTTTTTCAAAAATTCTTTTTGTTTTAAATTTTAATTTTAATTATATTTTATCTCTAATTTTCGAAAATCACTAACTCTTTTTCAAAAATTAATTTCGAATCTCTCTTCTCTTCTTATTCTATTTAATTATTTAATTACTAACACTTCTCTTCACCTCTCTTCATCAAAAAAATCCGAATCTCCCTATTCATTCTTCTACCTCTTTCTTCTTCTACTAACATAAGGGAATCTCTATACTGTGACATTGAAGATTCCTCTTTCTTTCCTTGTTTTCTTCTCTTTCATATGAGCAGGAACAAGGAAAAAGGCACTCTTGTTGAAGTTGATCCAAAACCTGAAAGGACTCTGAAGAGAAAATTAAGAGAAGCTAAA
>NC_029777.3:19052606-19054160 GCF_000817695.3 Arachis duranensis
TCTCTAGGATTAGGATTAGGATTAGGTTTAGTTCTTAGATCTAGATTTTAATTCATCTTCTTCTACTTCTATCTTCTCAATTCCTTGTTGCTACATTCATTCTTCTTTCATTCTTTTGTTGTAATTTCCTTTATGTTGTTCTTGTGTTTTGATGTAGATCTACTTTTGTTTCTTCTACTCCATTTCAATTCAATCAAGGTAATTCATAATAAATGTATTTCTTTTGATTTGTGTTGTTAATTCCTTTCAATAATTGTTGTTAGATTTTGTTCTTGTTGTTGATTTACTATGTTTTCCTTTTATGCCTTCCAAGTGTTTGATGAAATGCTTGGTTGGATTTTAGAAAGATTTTGGTGTTCTTGGCTTGGGTTGGTGATTCGGAGACTCTTGAATTATCGAAATCTCTTGTTGATTGGTAATTGAAGATTGCCGGTTAACTTGAACTTCACTAAATCTAGTCATTCACTATGATTTGACTAGGACTTGTGAACTCAAGTTGATTGTATGCACTTGACTTTCCTTCATTGGTTAGAGGTTAACTAAGTGAAGGCAATTTACATTTACCATCACAATTGAGGATGATAATGAGGATAGGAATTCCAATTCTTACCTCTTGCTAAGAATTTTCTTAGTTGTTAGTTTATTTTTCTGTTATTTACATTCCTTGTTCATCACTCAAAAATCCCAAAAATACTTTCCCATAACCAATAATAAGTACACTTCCAATCCCTGCAATTTCTTCGAGAGACGACCCGAGGTTTAAATACTTCAGTTATTTTTATTGGGATTTGTTCTTATGACAAACAAATTAAATTCTGATTGAGGATTGTTTGTTGGTTTAGAACTATACTTGCAATGAGATTTCATTGAGAAATTCTTTACCGACAATTTTCCTCTATCGATAATCTAAATACGGGAGAAGTTAGAAATGAATTGTTTACCTTTGATTCGAGCCTTGAAGTCTAGGGAGGGCCTATAGGAAATCAACCTAATTCTTAATGACATAAAGGCTATCAAGGAAAGTGATGGCAGGGCATTTTGGCCAGTTTCACTGACCTTTTCATTACTGTTTTTAGGTAGTTTCATTGCATTTTCTTAGGAAATAAGCTAGTTTTGGGTAGAAAATCATTTATATCCTGATTCAAGCATGCATTGTGCATTTTACATGATTTCATGAGGATTTTGCATGATTTTAATGACAAAATTGATATTGCATCCGCCATGACTTGGATTAGAACTTTGATGCACTTTATTGCTTGATTTTAGGACAAAGGAAGCAAAGAATGGGAGTAACTTGCAAGGCTAAGGAGAAAAGTGATTGCCAATAACACTCAAAAGCCATCAATACCACGTTAAGGAGTTGCGTTAACTAAGTTAACGTGAACTCTAACGTGGAGAAGAGAAGTTGAGCCAACGTTAGTGACACTTAACATTGTCACTAACGTTGGTAATTGCTCACAAATGGCCACGTTAGGAGCCACGTTAACCTAGTTAACGTGGCCTCTAACGTTAAAGGGGGAAGAGAAGCCAACGTTAGTGACACTCAACATTGTC
>NC_029777.3:19058410-19061132 GCF_000817695.3 Arachis duranensis
ATTATTCTCACTTATGAACGCGCGTGATTGACAACCACTTCCGTTCTACATGCAACCGAGCTGGAATGCGTATCTCTTAGATTCCCCAACAGAATCTTCGTGGTATAAGCTAGATAGATGGTGGCATTTATGAGGATCCGGAAAGTCTCACCTTGTCTGTGGTATTCCGAGTAGGATCCTGGGAATCCGGAAAGTCTCACCTTGTCTGTGGTATTCCGAGTGGGATTCCGGTAATGAATGACTGTTACGTGCTTCAAACTTGTAACCTGCTGGGTGTTAGTGACAGACGCAAAAGAGGGATTCTATTCCAGTAGGGGAGGGAACCAACCGGTGATTAGCCGTACTGTGACAGAGTGCGTGAGCATTAGTTTTCACTGCGAGGATGGGATGTAGCCATCAGCCATGGGTGATGCCTCCAGACGATTAGCCGTGCGACTGACAACCGCATAGGATCATTTTCCCGAGAGGATGAAAGTAGCCACAGCTGATGGTGAACCCCTATACAAAGCTTGCCATGGAAAGGAGTAAAAAGGATTGAGTAGAAGCAGTAGGAGAGCAGGCGTCCTTGAGCCATGCAGCATCTCCATCCGCTTATCTGAAATTTCCACCAATGAATCTGCATAAGTATTCTATCCCTTTTATTATTCCTTTTTATTATTTATTCCAATAATCACAATTTCCCTTTTTTCTGCCTAACTAAGATTTACAAGGTGACCATAGCTTGCTTCATACCAACAATCTCTGTGGATTCGACCCTTACTCACGTAAGGTATTACTTGGACGACCCAGTACACTTGCTGGTTAGTTGAACGGAGTTGTGTCCACACATAAGTGCCATAATAAGGATTCCATACAACAACAAAGAATACTACATTGATGTGATCACAATTTCGTCCACCATTCAACAAGGGAGTCCTTAGTGGGCACAGAACGCCCATCCTCCCCTATTGTGGTGTTTAACGCTAAGACTTGCTCCTCTTTGGGCATTGAACGCCCAGCCTCTACTCCCTGGCTGGCGTTCAATGTCAAAACATGTCCCTCTTTGGGCGTTTAATGCCCAGCTATTCCCTTGCTGGCGTTCAACGCCAGAAGGTCCTCTTCAGATTCGGCCTCAGTTTTCATACTAAGAGCTTTACACTCTTCTTGGGTTTACTTCAGTGTTACTTGGAAGAGTGTTAGAAGGAGTTTCAGGGATCCTCTTACACAGCTAACCAATCTGTACCTCCAGATTCCTAATGGAGGATCTTATCTCAGTCATGAAACTGTGAGTGGTCTTAGAGAGATAAGAGACTATAGTGGCTAAGTTATAGAAGCTCTACTTAGAAGTCTCCATCTGTTGCTGAGAAGGTGGGAATGGTATGTTATTGAACCTATTCTGGTTCCTTCCTCCTTGATTATTATTGAAGCCTTGCTGAGGCTTCTGTTGATCCCTCCATGAAAAGTTGGGATGATTCCTCCATAATGAGTCGTAGGTGTTTTCATAAGGCTCAGTGTGGGGATTTCTTGAGGAATTTTCCATATAGTGAACCTCCTCCATCATGGGTTGATCTGGATCATAGGCATCTCCTTTATAGGAGTTTTCTTACGTGCTGCCAGTTGCAACTTACAATCCAGTCAGATGCTGAGAGATCATGTTGACCTGTTGGGTCAGGATCTTGTTCTGAGCTAATATGGTATTCAGAGTGTCAACCTCCAAGACTTCTCTCTTCTGAGCTACCCCATTATTCACAAAAATCCTCTAAAAAATATACATGAATTGGTTGTTGGCAAACATATCAATGAGTTCCTGTGCCTTTTCAGGTGTTTTCTTCAAGTAGAGTGAACAACCAGCAAAGTGGTCCAATGCCATCTTGAACATCTCAAAAAGACCATCATAGAAGATATCTAACATGGTCCAGTCTAAAATCATGTTAGGAGGGCACCTTTTGATCAGTTGCTTGTACTTCTCCCATGCTTCATAGAGGGATTCGTCCTCTTTCTGTCTGAAGGTCTGAACTTCCACCCTAAGCTTGCTCAGCTTCTAAGGTGGAAAGAATTTGGTCAAAAATGCATTGACCACCTTCGCCCAATAGTCTAGGCTTTTCCTTAGGTCCAGCCATAACCTAGCTCTGTCCTTTACAGCAAAAGGGAAAAGCAAAAGCTTGTAAATCTCTGGATCCATTCCATTAGTCTTGACAGTATCACAGATCTGCAAGAAACCAGAGATGAATCTATTGGGATTTTCTTGTGGAAGTCCATGACACTGGCAGTTCTATTGAACTAGAGTGACCAGTTGAGGCTTCAGCTCAAAATTATTTGCACTAATGGCAGGTATAGAGATGTTACGCCCATAGAAATCAGAAGTGGGTGCAGTAAAGTCACCGAGGACCTTCCTTGCGTCTCCTCTATCATTGGGATTGGCTGCCATGTCTGTATTCCCAGCTTCTTGTTCGAAAACTTCTGTGAGGGAGTGTTGTGCTCTAGCTTGTTGTAGCCGCCTCTTTAGAGTCCTCTTTGGTTCAGGGTCAGGATCAAAGAGGGGTTCTTTATCCTGGTTTCTGCTCATAAACAAGAAGAAAGAATGCAAGAAGAGAAGAAGAAAGAATTCTCTATGTCAGAGTATAGAGATCCTTTGTTAGAGAGATAAGTCAAGAGAAAAAGAAAAGAAGATGTCCTTTAATAAGGATAGTTTTCAAAAATCAATAGACAGAAAAGAGGATATATTTTTTAAAATAGAGAGGGA
>NC_029777.3:19061167-19092940 GCF_000817695.3 Arachis duranensis
AGAGATAAAATTTTTGAAAGAGAAGAAAGAGAAAGTAGTTAGGAGGTTTTGAAAAAGAAGAAAGAGAAAGGAAATAGAAAGAGGATAAGGTAAAACAAGTAACTAATTAACTAACAAGATTTGAAAACAAAATAAAAGATTTGATTTTAAAATTTGAAAAGAGAAAGTTTAAAAGAAGATTTTGAAATTTAAAAGTTGAAAGAAAGAGTCAAACAAAGAAAGATAAGATTTGAAAAATATTTGAAGTTAAAAAGTTTTAAATTTAGAAAGAAGATAAGATAAGTAAGTTTTGAAATTTAAAAAGAAAGATAAGATAAAGATTTAAAAAGATAAGAATTTGAAATTTAAAATTTTGAAGAAGATAAGATAGGAAAGTAAAAATATATGAAAAAGATTTGAAAAAGATTTTGAATTTAAAAAAATATTTGATTTTGAAATTTGAAATTAAAATAAGATAAGATAATATATTTGAAATTTAAAGAAAGATAAACAAAAGATAAGATAAATATTTGAAAATCAAAATTTAAACTATACTAACAAGAAAACACCAAACTTAGTTTTTTTTAAATTAAGTTAAGAAAATATATTAAAGATTTTGAAAATTTGAATAATGATAAAAGAATTATTAATTTTTTTTTATTTTCAAAATTTTTAAAGAAGGAAAAAGTAAAAACAACTAAAAGACACTAATCTTAAAAATTTTAAGATCAAATGGCACTAATTTTTGAAAATTAAAGGAAAAACAGTCAAAAGACACTAAACTTAAAAAATTTAAGATCAAACGAAGAAATCAACAAGAATAATTCGAATACCAAGAAAAACAACCAAAAACAATTTCGAAAATTAAAGATAAAGATGAAAACAGACGGGACACCAAACTTAAAAACTGATACAAGACTAAAACAAAAGATAAAGATTACTAAAGAAAAGAAAAGGTTTTGAAAAATTTTTGAAGAAGAAAACAAAAGACACAATTAAAAGAGCAAATAAACCTTAAAGAGTACCTAATCTAAGCAACAAGATAATCCGGTAGTTTGTCAATCTCGAAAAGTCCCCGGCAACGGCGCCAAGAACTTGGTGCGCGAAATTGAACTCCACAAGTTTCGCATAGATGAACCGTCAAGTGCACCGGGTCGTCCAAGTAATACCTAAGGTGAGTGAGGGTCGAATCCCACGGAGATTGTTGGATTGAGCAAGAAATGACTATCTTGTAGATCTTAGTCAGACGATTAGAAAAGATGGTTGTGTATTTGAAAGCATAAATAAAAATAGTAAAGGACAAAATACCAGGTTGGTGTGAAAATAGTGATAGAGATTCAGTTAAGGCTTCGGAAATATTTTTTTCGGATTAACTTTTCTTACTGTCTACTTCAATAACAAATGATTCATTCAATGGCAGCTGTAAGTGATTAACTCATGTCCCCTCATCAAGTTAATCTCTTCTAAACTATAGCAGTCCACCATATCCGAGAAACTTATGTCCTCTCATCAAGTTAACTCATGGCTTCCCACTACAGCCGAAAGTGAAGACCTAAGCAATCCACTCCACTTTGCGATCCTACTCAAAACGCCACAGACAAGGTCGGATCTTCCGGATCAGGAAATGATGCTTCTCTGACTCTAGCCTTAATGCCACAGAGACCTCAGTAACCCACGGTCAACGAAATTTTATGTCACTTATCCAAAGTCGCCCAGGTATGCTCTTGGAATCCGTAGTGCACTCTCTAGCTGTGGTTCAATGCTATCCGGGTCAGGACTCACACGGAACCCATGTAGAACAAGGATGAATGTCACGGTTCATCTTCAATTCATGAGATGAAGACCAAAATTGCACAAGAGAATAGAATCAAACGTGTATTGAAATAGAAACAGTAATATTATTAATCCATGAGAATCAGCAGAGCTCATAACCCTAACTTATGAGGTTTTGTTGCTCATAGCTTACAGAAATTAATAGTAAAACGTGTAAAGTGCAAAGATCTCTAACAGTGGTGATCTTTGTTCTATATATAATAACCTGATGACTAAGAAGTATAAAAGTATGATAGACTAGACTAAAGGTGCGAAAGTCCACTCTTGGGCCCACTTTGGTTGAGTACTTGGGCTAAGTTTGGCATCCAACTTGAGGGATGGGCGTTGAATGCTCATTAGGAGGTTGATCCATGCTACCTTGTACTCCTTGGTGAACGCCAGAAAGGGGGTAGTTCATTGGCGTTCAACACCCAATATTGGCAGGCTCCTTCGATGAAAGGTATAGACCATTATATATTGCTGGAAAGCTCTGGATATTAGCTTTCCAATGCCATTGAGAATGCGTCATTTGGACCTTTGTAGCTCCAGAAATGATCATTTGAATGCATGGAGGTCAGAATCTGACAGCATCTGCTACGCTTTCCTTGCCTCTGAATCAGACTTTGTCAAAACTCCTAAATTTCAGCCAGAAATCACCTGAAATCATCAGAAAATACAACAACTCAAAGTAGAATCCAAAAATGTGAATTTTGCACTAAAACCTATGAAAATATAATAAATCTTAAACAAAACATAACTAAAACAATATGAAAATTATGTCAAAAAGCGTATAAAATATCTGCTCATCAAGAGCTTTTGTATATAACTTAATGAAAAGCTGAGACTTTCCTGCTATTGTTCGTGCATGTTACCTCAGGTATCGACTTATCTCCATCTGTCAACATAAACCACATATTTACATCCACGTCAATTAATTAATAATTCATCAAGATATCAAACTTATAAACTTTGAACACATACATCTATAGCACCTCCACCAGCAACAACAGTTGAATTTTTCAAAGCCCTTTGAACAATCACGATTGCATCATGCACATACCTTTTTAATTCCAATCATGTTCAATCTATCATCATTTCCAATTGCAATAATAGCATTCACAACCATCGATGCAAAGAATTCTTTCTCTCCACCAATAAGTTTTGAAGAGAGCATGGTAGAAGCACACTTTGCAAGTAAGCTTTTCTTTTCCTCCAAACTTTTACTCTCTATGCTAACTGCCAGCTCTTTAATATTCTTAATCGCCTACACCAACAATCAATCACAAATAAGAATTTCACACAAGGCCACAAATCAAGACACAATCTCAACTATAGAAGAACCAAATTTCAATACCAATGTGCATGCAATCCTATAGCTCCTAATCAAATTCTGAGAGTGAACACCATCTTCAAAGAAGGGCTTAGCCTCCTTCAAAAACTCAGCAGCAAGCAAAACCACAGTGGTGGTTCCATCCCCAACCTGTAAATTAAGAACAATGTTGGCCATTCAGTTATAACTGTTACTAATTGACTAGCAAGTTAGTTAGTTTTCTCCTTCCATCATCATTTCTAAATTAGTTAGAGCATTTCTAAACCCGAAATGGAAAGAACCAATTCAATCATTCTCTATTCTCAAATTACATTAATAATGACACACATCAGAAGCAAAAACAATTAAAAAAATTCAGGTCTAGAAAATGGATCTAAGCCGAGGTGAGTGAGTGAGTTGAGTAGTGACTAAAACAAAAAATGTATTTCGAGAGAACCAGTTACCAAATCAAAATCAAAATAACATTACACCAAATCGATATTAAAATCAAAACATAAACCAAATTAATTAAAATCACAGAAGAAGAGACACATAAGTTACCTAAACATAGGTTAAGCCACAAGGAGGTGGTAGAAAATAGTGCACGTGACAGAGGTTGAGCACAATCAGAAGCAACGACCACTAGAAAAGTAGAAGCAGAAAAGCAGAAGCAAAAGAGAGTAGGGCAAGGAGACCATGGCAAAAAGAGGGCAGAAGCTGCGATGGCCAGGAGAAGCAGCGACGACACGTAGAGGGGAGAAACGGCCAGGAGAAGCAGCAATGGCGCGGAGAGGGAAAAGGAAGCAACGATTCTCATGCGGCTAGGAGAGCACAGACACAGCTTTCTTCGACGCTGGCTAAGGGCTGGGTGAAGTTTGACATTGTTCAATGATGGGCGTGGGTTATGGTGGGTTAGGGCTAGTAGAGGGAGGAAAAAAGATCAGCTCTGCGTTTTGTTCTGAAGAGAGGTTGTTGAAATTTTTTTGAAGAGTTAAAAAAATATTATGTTAAATTTTAGAGCGGGAATGAAACCAAAAATATATATGATTATTTATAACTATTTTTATATGTATCTTTTAATTTGTATAATTATTTAAATAATATTAAAAAATTGTTGTTTGATAAAAAAAATTGTTGTAATGGTTATAAAACCGTTTTTTAAAATAGTCAAAGAGAACGGTTTTATTTTATTACTATAACGTAATGAAAAATTGAACTTCAACTGCAACACTATAAAAACCATTGTCTAAGATTATCTAATAGAACGATTTTAAAGTGTAGTATTTTAGCAACGGTTTTTATGCATTTCTTTTGTATAATTATTTAAACAACATTAAAAAATCGTTGCTTAAAAACAAATCATGTTAACAGTTATAAAATCGTTCTTTAAAATAGTCAAAGAGAACGATTTTAGTTTGTTGTTATAAAATAATAAAAAATTGAATTCAACCGTAACATTATAAAAAATCGTTGTCTAAAACTATCTAAGAGAACAGTTTTAAGGTGTTACAAAACTTGACATTACTAAAGTACATATTTATTATAGCGATCTTTTCCTATTTAGATCACTTAAACTTTTGAAAAAAACAATTTTATAATATGACATTAAAATCTAAACTCTAATAGTGTTTAATTTATAAGTGTGAGATACCCTTCACCTGATTAACTAATTTTTAAGGTTGAATTAAACCTACATCATCTTAATTCTAAAACAAGTAAATAATATTCAATCTGAACATACATATCTTTTGAATAAAAATAATTAGTTAATCTACTAAAAAATAACAATACAATTTAAAAAATATTGTAACTGTTCATGTTAAAGATATAAATTAATCATTGATGTCTCTCCTCCTATAACCGTTAATAATTGAGATAAACACCACCAGAATAGTTAGCTAATAATCTAGCTATAACAATTACGTAGCTATTTTTCCATACCCAATGACCATTATATCATAAACTAGGAAAACATACATTTCTAATTGACATGCATGGGCTAAGTTTCCTTTGTTGTGATAAATCATTTTAATCTAAACATTATAGTTAAATGCATGATAAAAGGAGTATATTTTATGTACCAACAAATTTAGCAATAAGCAGATGATGATGACATCATTAATTTAATTAGCAAGCATGGATGTCTTTCAATGATGGACCTAATAATATACTCAAAATATGGGATGTGGTATTTAATTTGAATGATTGATTCATGCATTCACTAAATCATCATCATCATCATCATTGGCCTAAAAGCTTCCTGATGTGCCTTAATCTTGAGCAGTTGAACCCCACTTGAATGAAGGTTTCAACGGATGATAATGTATACCTTTATGACAAAACAAATTGGAATATTTGTTTACTAATAATGAGACTACTGAGCTTCATGATTGTAATAATAATAATAATAATAATAATAATAATAATAGTTTTTGTTGTGTATTAAAAATAATTACAAGAAGCCAGCCCCCGATGATGAATTGCAGCATAGGTATCAATTTATTGCCGAAAGAAAAAGTTACTAATATTTTTGTAAGTACGTACCTATAGCTAGGCAATTCCAATTGAACTTATTAATTAGTTGGCATTATAAATAGAAGTTACGAATAAATTATGCATTTAGTTAGTCATCCGTCACTTCTTTTCTTCCTCTTTATCATAGCTATGATTTTATTCTGTTTCCACTACTACTTTCCACGTGACATAATAAGTTTGAAAAACCTAAAAGGAGACATTGAAAATTTGAAACACAAGATTGTACGGAGCTAAGCTGTTTGAATCATTAAAATAATTAACCCTTAAAAAAGGATGAAAGAGAGTACATAGAGTGCATGAAGATGTCTAATCTTTATTTGTTTTTAGACTATAAGAAAGGAAAAAACAAAAATATTTAGGAGATAATAAGATTAATTTAAAATAACTAATCTTTTTGTTGAAATAAACGAATAATTTCATATGTAATAAATATATAATTATAAATAGTATATATATAAAATTATAAATAATAAGTTAAATAAAATAATTTTAAGTTATTATCTTAATTTTATTTGAAATTAGGGATGGCAAACAGGTCTAAACCCGTTGGTCCGTCCCATGTAACCCGCCAAAAAAGATGGGTCGGGATGAAAAATTAGGACCGCCAAATAGCAAAACTCCACTTAATCCGCACAGCTTAAACTACAGGTTTTTGCGAGGCGGAGCGGACTTTTCCGTCGGGCTTAGTATTTTTTTGTCAAGGGGGTATTTTTACAATTTTTTAGCTAAAATATAACTTTTTCCAATCCAACTTACAAGAAAATGAAGATGAAAATTGAGTGTTTTGGATTATGTTTATTTTGCTTTGAAAACAATATTTATAATTATGTTTTGGATGAAAACTTGGTTTATAATTATGTTTAGTAGATATTTATAATAACAAAGACTTTAATGTTTGTGAATATAAAAATTATAATTTTTTTATGCCTTTAGAAATTACAAATTTATTAAAATAATTGTGAAATTATATATATTATTTAATAGTCAATAGTTAAAAAAAAAGATTAGCGGGTTTAACCCACCAGCTCACTAGCCCCAGTTAAGCGGGGCAGGTAGAATTTTAGGACCGTCTCACTAGGCGGGGTGGGGCAAGCCAATCTGCCAAAAGATAGGCTTTCGACGGGGCAGGATGGGACAGAGCGGACTTTCCCGCTTGCCACCCCTACTCGGAACAAAAAAAAAGTCCTTTTTTTATTTTTGATCTTACACCACACACAGATTCATATTCATACACATCACTACTATTATAAATTATATAAGATTACATTTGTTTACAAGTATAGCACACACATTAAAATATAGATACAAAGATATAAAATTATGTTTGACATATAAAACATAGATAAAAATATTGTGTCTTGAAATACTAAATTAATATATTTTGTGTTTATATTAGAGATACTGGCCAAAAACACCACTTATTTTTTTCTTTTATTTATCACTATTAGTGCTTGTTTTGGGGCCATTAAATTGACAAAAAAAATTTAATAATTTTTTTTTATTTTTTAGCATGTTTGGTAATTTTTTAATAGAAAAGTAAAAGTACTAAAAAATAAAAATGAAAAACATCTTTTTTTGAGAAATTATAATTTACATTTTTTTAAAAAAAAATCTTTTTTCTTTAAAAAAAGGATATTTTTCACGTAATCAATAAATAAAAAAGTACTTTTATATGGCTATACCCAAACATAATTGATAGATAAAAAGATCTTTTTGCATGAGATATCTAAACATAAAATTACTTTTACTTTTCTATAAGATCTTTTGAAAAAGAGGTAAATACCAAATCGGTACCCAAAAGATTCTGTCGCTGACAAATGGTACTTAACTTTAGTTATTGACAAAATAATCCCTAAAAAATTTTAAAATTTGACAAGCGTGTCTCCGATCTCGCCGAAGCAAATCTCTGACAAGCACAATACTAATGTGGCAACAGAATTTTGGTGACCTGGCAAACCACCCCCCAAACCCTCATCCCTCCCTCCCCAACGCATACTCCCCCTTCCTCTCCCTCCCCATCGCAGCCCCCCTTTTTCCTCTCCCTCTCCAACGCACACTCTCCTCTCTCCCTTTCTCTCCATCGCAACCCTTCCCCTACCCAATACACACTCCTTCCTCATCGCAACCCCTTTCCCTCTTCCTCCCCATCACAACCTCCCTCCCTAACGCACACTTTTTCCTTCTCTTTTTCTCTTCAATTGCAGCAACAAAACAACACCATTAGAATTCCAAACAGAACCAATAAAAGAACCTGCACATTCAAAACCCAACATTTCTTGTTCCTCCTTTTTTCTTTTTTCTCCTTCCTTTCTTCTCTTCTCGAAGGACTATAATAATAACAATAACAATATCCATTCACACACATAGACATTTACACAAACATGTAACCTGCATATATAAATATAAAGATAGAAAGAGAGAAAGGTTAAGGGGTTGAAAAAGTGCGGTTATTCCGAGCCTTGTTGTGGCTCTGATAGCAGTGGCAGTGGTCCTTGATGGTGCGCTTGCCATTGAAATTGCTGTTGCTGTTGAGGTTATTACTGCTATGAAAAAGGAGAAGGAAGTGTGCGTTGAAGTTGTTGTTGTTGTTGCTTGCGGTTGCTATTGATATTAAGGTGGTTGGGGAGGGAGCTGTGATGGGGAGGGAGAAGGAGGAGAAATGTGTGTTGGAGAGGGGGCTGTGATGGAGATAGAGAGGAAAGGGAGGACTGCGATGAGGAGGGAGAAGAAAGGGGTTGCGTTGGGTAGGGGGAGGGCTGCAATGGGAGGGAGATAGAGGGGAGTTTGCGTTGGGAATTGAGGGATTAGGGTTTGGCAGATAGTTTGTCAGGTCACCCAAATATGGTGGCCATGTCAGCATTGTACTTGTCAAAAAATTGTTTTCGGCGAGTTCGGAAATACGTTTGTCAAATTTTAAAATCTTTTAAGAACTATTTTGTCAATAACAAAAGTTAGGTACTATTTTGTTCGCGCTAGAATCTTTCGGGTACTGATTTGTTATTTATCTCTTTAAAAAAAAATTTAAAAAAAGATTTTTTTTAGAAACTCACCAAACAAATTCTTAATGTTTCATAATTATATATTTACTATTCTATTTTTTTAAATATTGTGTAAAGAAAAAAATAAAATAAAATAAATTTTTTATTATTTTTTATTTTATATTTAATTTATTATCAAACAAAATAAAAAATACTAATTTTATGTTTCTGTCTTTTATATTATATTTTTAGTGTTTTGTCTCGTTCTGTTTTAAAAATCAAACACAATCTAAGAGACTAATTAGTTTAAGCATTTTCATTTTTATTTTTGATGAAAATGAAAACAAGACATAAAAATATAATTGATTAAATATTTTAAAAATATTTTCAACAAAAACATTTAAAAAAATAAAACAAAATTAGCAGCCCATTACTTAGCAAGAGTAGCTCTTATCAAGCCAAATGTAATGTGGCTGGAAGAGACACCTTTAGAAATATGTAATTGGATCTATCTTGATATTTTGAATTGTAGAATTTAATACAAAGAGAATTTCTTTCAAAAAAAAGTTAAAAACGCTATTTTTTTGTTTTCAGTATTTTCAGTTTTAACTTTTAAAAACGTTTTCAAACCAAAATACGGTGTTTTTGGTTTTGGGATAAAGGTTCAATCTCTCCTACTTGTTTTTATATGTTTTTTTTCTCATGCTACATTCACTCAATTAGTGTGCTTTGCTTATTTTTTTTTGTCTTCTCCTTTTTTTGTATGTAAGATTTGTTATTAGGATATCCATTATTTACCTCAAATTTATACATACATCTTTTAGAAAGATGAAGTTTTTTTTGGATAAAATATATTTTTTGTACTTGAAGTTTGATAAAAGTTTTAAAAATATTCTTAAATTTTATTTTATTTCAATTTATTCCAAAAAATTTAGATTTGTATCAAATATACTTTTTACGGCTAAATTTTCAAAAAATTTAAGACCAATTTAACAATAATACATGAAAATTATGCTTAATTTGCTTGTGTTGATGGTTGTTCATATGAAATTATTGTTGAATTGATCTTAAATCTTTTAAAAAATTAGCCGTAAGGAGTGTATTTAATGAAAATCGAAAACTTTTGAGACAAAATTGAAACAAAATAAAATTTAAGAATATTTTTAAAATTTTTGTCAAACTTTAAGGACAAAAAATACACTTTACTCTATTTTTTATTTCATTTGACCCTTTTGATTTTTTATTTTAGGCTTGATTTTTGTATTTTTAAGTATATAGACAAGGTAATTAAGAAAAAAAAGAGCTCTAATTAAAATTAAAATATGTATTTGTTGAGTTTTTTTATTTTATTTAGTATTGAGTATGTACTTTCTAAATTCATGTATTTATTAATTTTTTTTATTTTTGACCTTTATTTTTTTGTTTAAAAAAATAATTTTGTTATGAAAATAATTTTTAAAATCAACCATCAATTATGAAAAGTATCGATAATAAAATTTTAAAGAATATATAAAAACTTAAAAATATTGACAAGAAAGTTGATTTTTTGTTTTCAATTTTTTTATATTTAATATTTATTTATTTATTATTTTATTAATAAATTATTTGTTAAAAAATTATTTACATCAATAAATTTGATATTAATTAATTGATTCGTTTGGTGTAAAACTAATTTTACTTTTGATTTTTTATTTTAATTGATGTATTTTATTGTTATATAGTTCCACGAAAAATATAAAACCAACTATATATATAAGAGATACCAATTTTTTTTAAAATAGTATAATAAAATAATAATTTATTTCATATTAATACCGTATAAAAATACACCAATCATATTTTTTAAAATATAAAAAATTGTAAATAAAAATAAATTTTTTAAAATAAAAACAAAAAACCAAAACAAAAAATATTTTCACAAACCATACATTGTCAGCACCTTCTCAGGCTCTTTGTGAGGCACTAATTTTGCCGTTGGATCCATGGCTCGGCTTCCCTCAACCTCCTCTCTTCCTTTATATTTTTGTTGGGTTCAGATCGTTGCCATTTGTTTTGGGTCTGAAGCCCTTTTTTCCTAATTGGTTGAGTAAACGAACTCTTCAATCAAAGAGAGTTGTTGAAGCCTGATCCATAATAAATAATAAATAGATAAATATTTGATGTAGATATATACATGGGCTAGGTCCACACACCATGTTAGAATTTAAGCCTAACCCAGCACAGGATATTTGTTGCTGAATACGGAAAAAGACATTTTTGTTGACATATAAAAAGAATGAGCTTTTATAAGAACCAAACCCAACAATAACTATTCTCATTCTCGTTTCATCCGATTGTAACCAATCATTAAGATTCTGTTCTCTTACGTAGGGATGGCAAAACTCTCCGACACGCGGGAATCCCTGCGGGGACTGCCATGAATGGGAATCCAACTATGGAAAATTTTTTTCGTGGGGATAAAGATGGGGACAAAATTCCCCCGAGGCAGGCGCGGGGACCCGAGCAGGGATCTCGTCCCATCCCCGCTAATCCCTGAAGTTCATAAATTTACTGAATTGTCTTTAATAGTTTATTTCTCTTATATGTTTTTTAGTCATTTTACACACACACACAGAAACCCAAAACTCCTAATTCTCATTTGCATAACTCTTCTTCAATTCAGAAATTCCTAATGCTATCCATATTCCATTCAACCTATCTGCAGCCACCCTCTCGCCACTCTCCCTTCTCACCGCATCGTCACACCTCATCGTGCCATGATCCTCACTGTGCCGTGCTCTCTATTTGCGGCGTTCCTTTCCATAACTTTGTCGTCGTGTCCATTCTCCTCTCTGTTGCCGCGTCTCCTACCTTGTCCACTTCTCTATCCTCTAGCTCGCCGTTGCGTTTCCCACTGCGTCATTTCGAAAGAAGTCACCATCTTGTCGTTTAGATTTTTTGTATAAAATCTTGTTATTTTTGTATAGAATGGATACTTACATCTCTATTCATATGAAAATTAATAATTAGTTAGAACTATCAGATAGATGTGGAATGGGGTCCCCGCGGGAAATGGGACCCTGTGGGAAATGAGGATGGGGAGCAATATTCTCCCACGGCGGAAAACGAGGGCAGGGATGGGGAGTAAATCTGGGGTGGGCTGGCAGGGAGGCATCCCCCGCCCCCGCCCTGCCCCATTGACATCCCTACTCTCACGTCCAAAAAACATTGACTCTATTCTCTAGGTTGGGCTAGTGTCCAGCCCAATCTGTGATAAAAAAATATTATATATTACTAATTTTATAATTTAAAAATATGTCATTAATTTTTTAAATAAAGTCTTTCTCAACAAAATTCTAGTTTTCTCATCTTTTCTCTTTATTTATTTCTCTCGTCTCTTCATCTATTTTATCTTTTTTATATATCATTATCAATGATTAATTACAAATTTAATAATAAAAATATATAATATAATATTCTCTAATTACAATTAAAATTAAATTAAAATTAAAATATTAAAATATAATTATATTATATTACTAATTTAACAACTAAAATATATCACATGACATTTTCTCATTAAAATTAAGATAAAATATTTTCTTTCAAAATTAATAAATTACCTTCTTCCATACTTTTATCTAGCTCTCTTTCCTTTTTTATTTTTTCTATCCTTTCCACTTTATGTATAACTTATAATTTATATTTTATATTACTAATTTGACAAACTAAAATGTGTCACGAGATATTCTTTTATTATAATTAAAATAAAATATTTTTCTCTAAAATTAACAAACTTTCTCTCTTCTTTTTCTTTATCTTTCTTTACTTTTCAGTTCTATAAAAAAATAAAATTAATAAAATAATATAATTCAAATAAATTCATAAAATTTAAAAAGCATATTAAATTTATAATTAAAAATAATCTTATAATATTATTTACATAAAAAAATTATTATTATATGCATATTTTTTATTTTATTTAGTTTTAAATTTTTACCTCTTATCTTTTTAATCTATATTTTTACTTCTTTTTCTTCAAATATTTATTACACATAATTTGAAGAGAATACTAATATTATGATTAATAATTATAATCAAGATTCAATTGTTTAAAAAAATTAATTTTGATTTAATTTTATAACTATCAATATAAATTTTTTTATACTAATATCTAACTATATGTTTATATATAGAGAAAAATTATTATTTTTAAATAACAAACATGAAAATTAATTATTTTTATTTGTGTAACAAACTTAACACTTAATCAAATATAAAAGTATACACATTAAATTCTTTCAAGTTTTAGATAATAAATATTAAAATTAACTATTAGTAAAAAATTAAACTATTTTACATAAAAATAATAATTAAAAGGTTTATTATTTGATATTTTTTAACTGCAGAGATTCTAATCTTCTTCGCCAATAAGGACTTTTGTATTATACGACTATTTTATAAAAGTAGTTTTGATTTTATAAATCTTTTATTTCACAATTTATAATATCAAGAAAAAAGTGACGCGTTTTAAAAGATTTATATTCTGATAAAGATGTCCCTTATGGACAAAAACACTAGTAATACTATAATATATTAATATAGACACAAATTAACAAAGCAGAGTTGAGCGGTAAAATAGTAGAACAATCATCATATGAGAGGGAGGCTCTAAGAGTACTATGAAGTACCTAATTAACAAAGTAAAATATTATTTAATATATAACCTTAATTAAATCTCTCTTAAGTTGTGGCATATAAAAATTGATGAGACTCAGTTTGTCATTGCAAAAGAAGAAGCTTTTAGGTGAGAGTGACCTAGTTAGGATATAGCAACTTGGTTTGTTGAAGAAATTATAAGAAGCTTAATCAGTCCTTCCTGAACTCTATCACGAATAGCATGATAGTCAATCTCTATATGCTTAGTCCTTTCGTGAAAGACTAGATTAGTAGCAATATAGAGAGCGGATTGATTGTCACAGTACATAACAATAGGATGAGAGAGATGTATTCTAAAGTCTTTCAACAAGTAAGAAAGTCACGCTCCCTCATAAGTGGCAAGAGCCATGACTCTATATTCAGCTTCAGCCGAGGAGAGAGCTACAGTATATTGCTTCTTACTTTGCCAAGAAATCAATGAACTTTTCAAGAAAGAAACAAAATTTGGACAAGCTCCCCAATCCGAGTAAGAGAAGGTCGTGAGTGTGAGATTGTTGGAGGTGAAAAATAGTACTCCCTTGACCAGAGCACCTTTCAGATATCGAAGTACATGCAGAGCGGCTTGGAAGTGTTTTGTTGTGGCACAATTTAAAAATTGACTGAACTTGCCAACTGCAAAACATATATCTGGCCGTGCATTGGTGAGGTAAATCAAACATCTAATTAACTGTCGATAAGGAGCAACATTATCAAGAGGAGTTCCTGAAGATTTAGATAGATAAGTTGTATAATCTATTGATGTGGAGGATGATTTTGCATTCATCAACCCAAACTCATCAAACAAGTCAAGTGTATATTTGCATTGTTACATGGCAATGCCCGGTTGACTTCAGAAAATTTCAAAATGAAGAAAAATTTTAATTTGCCAAGATCTTTAATTTTAAATTTGCTATCTAGGAGCTGTTTAATCCTTGTAATTTCTCTCCAATCATCCCCTGCTAAAACTAGGTCGTCCACATAAACAAGGATAAATGTGAAGCCTAAATCAGATAGTTTAGTGAACAAACAACTGTATGATTTTGATTGAGAATATCCATCGTCAATGAGAACACAACACAATTTCTGATGCCACTGTCTACTAGCCTGTTTTAAGCTATATAACGATTTCTCCAACTTACAAACTGATCTAGTTGGCACGAGAGGTTTCATATACACCTCTTCTGTTAAATCTCTATGGAAAAAAGCAAAATTGACGTCCAAGTGGTGGATATACCATCCTTTAGCAGCAGCAATAGCCAAAAGCATTCTTAAAGTAGTGAGTTTGATAACTGGATCAAAGATATCAAAGTAATTGAAACCTGTCATTTGAGTGAAGCCTCTAACAACGAGCCTTGTCTTGTGGCATTCTATTTCACCATTGGATTTGATCTTGGTCTTGAAAATCCATTTGCAACTGATTGCCTTCTTTTCAAAAGGAAGATAAGTCAGTTCTCACATTTTATTCTCCTCAAGAGCCTTCAATTCAGCACTTATTACATTATACCAGCAATCATAAAGGATGGCCTCTTCATAACTTCTTAGTTCTGTGGTGGATAATATAGTAGCTGAAAATTTTTTATGCCTTATTGATAGTGTGTTGTAAGATACATAGTCAGAGATTGGATACTTTGCTTCAAAGGAAGCTAGAGATTGCTGAGCCGAAACATTGACTTGCATGCAATGGTACTCTTACAAATAGGATGGGTGTTTTCTTTGCCTACATGATCTTCTAAGTTAATTAACCTATTTGGATTACTCAATTATACAGCAGAATTCAAATTATTTGCTTCAAAAATGGAAGATTGGCTAGGAGAAAAATCATGAGATGTAAGTTCAAGTGAGTGAGAATTAGAAGAGGATGATGCATGAGAATTAGATGCAGATGCACTGCAAAAAAATCCAAATGAAAATTCATTTCAAGATAAGAATTAGAATTTTGAGAATACAGATTTCGAGAGTATGAATTTTTAATGCCTAAAGATTGATCATTTGAAGACAAAATCTCTTTGAAAGAAAAACAAAATTCATAGAAAATAACATTTCAAGAAATAACAACTTCTTTAGTTTTAATATCAAGTAAACTATAGCCTTTTGTCCCTTATTTATATCTAAGAGACACACTTTCGTACTCTATGATCCAATTTCTTTCGATGAACATATAAAGTGAAAGCAAAGGCTAAACAACCAAAAACCTTTAAATAAGTTAACTCTATAATGTTGCCATTAAGAATTTGATATGGGTTGTGTTTGAATGGAACTTGTGGTACTCTATTAATTATGTAAATAGCATGAACCACCACATAATGTCAAAAATAATTTGAAAGGTTAAAAACAAATATGAGAACCTTAGCTACATTTAAAATATCTTATACTTTCTTTCAACAATTCATTTTGCTGTGGTGTTTTTACACAACTTCTTTGATGTAAATTTCTTTTTTTATAGAAAAAAGTCATAAAAAATTTTTGGCCATTATCAGTTTTACTCAAACTATTAGAGAAAGATAACATCTTCTATTTTGTAAAATGACATAGATCACATAGTACATCATTGTTTGGACATGAGATAAATGGATGAATTTTTTCTAATTATTGTAATCTACTAAGAAATACGACCTAACCTATAATGCTAAAGAACACTTTGTGAAGTGTGTAAAGTATGTATGTCCTATTCTTTTGTCATAATATTCAAAATCTTTTTTTCTAATTTGCTAAAATTAACAACCATCTTTGCTTGAGTATTCGTTGTATACAGCCCTCACTTTTGATCAGTAATTCTAATCATTCTCTAAGTAGGCTGCTCCTGAATCTCACAATGATAAGAATTGAACATAAAACAACAAGATAAGGCATTAGTAACTTTTGATAAAGAAATGAGATTGAATTTAAAACTTGGTACATATAGAACCCTCAGTCAAATAAAAATCAATTGAAAAAAAATTGTTCCGCATAAAGTTGTAACAGTCTGTGAATCATTTGACATGATAATTTTAACTAGATTAATATGTTTAATAGAATGAAAATGTTTAAGACTAAAGCAAATGTAAGAAGTTGTTCCAGTATCTAAGATTTAATCTTAGGAATTCAATTCAAAATCGAAAAGATAAATGAGATAAAATATACCGGCAGAAGAAGTATAAATGGTTGCTAAATTTTCATCATGAAGAGGTTTTTTAGGTTGCTCGAATAGAACAATAAGTGCTTTTTTTATCTATTCGAGAATATCCCATCCAAACTGATCTTGCCTTTATTTTGGATAACAGGTTTGGGGTTGCATTTTGCATTACTCACAAACTACCAATGAGTTTACTGAATTAGCTGAAAATGGTACTCCATTAGAGTGATTTGGTTGCAAATGTGGTGGAAAGCTATGCTTCTGGTAACATGTACCTACCAAGTGACCTTATTTTTCACAATAAGAACAAATTTTGGGAGCTCTTATAGTAGTATTTCTACCACCTTTACCACGCCCTCTTCCTCTTTCTCTGACATTGTTGACCCTAAATTGGCGTCTCTCTCACCTCTAATATTGACAAATTTGGCATTGCCTTGGGTAGTATGGTATGTTTCTCTTTTACCTATAGATTTAGTGTGAAGTGTGAACAGCATTCACTAATATTCTAAATTCTGCTCAATGAGATGCATCACTTTTCTCTCTTATTGAATAAATAGAGAAAAAATAGTATTCACATCTGGAAGGGATTTAACCAACATAATATGGGAGCGCACACTTGCGTATTGGTTATTTAAACCTCTAAGAAAATGAATTATATAAGACTGTAACTTATATTACCTCATTATGTCTAATCCACAACTACAATTACTCAAACAAGCACAAGTTGGTATGAGTCTGAATTTGTCTAGTTATTTCCAGATCCTTTTTAGTTTTGTATAGTAAGAGGTGATAGATAACGCACCTTGCTTTGTGCTGAACAGATCCTCTTCAAGCTCAGCAAGCCGAAATAGATCACCCTCATAAAATCGATGTTTGAGGTCCTTCCACAGTTCATGTGCATTATCGTACCACAATACACTCTGTAAAATTTCTGGGTTCAATGATCTATGTAGCCATGATAGCACATTACAACGGTCCCAAACATCATACGAATTATCTGTTGGAGCTAGTTTGAGTAGCGTGCCATCATTGAATCTAATTTTATTTTCAATTTTAGATAGATCCACGTAGATCTAGACCAGGTGTGGTAGTTCAATGTGGTTAGTAGAGTGGTTGTGAGAGCGATTTCAGGTGTCTCACTTGAGTAAAAGTAGTAACAACTTGAAGGATCTTAAAGAAGGTTGGTGTTAGATCTAGAAGTGACTTTGAAAGCTTGAAACTGAGCCATCATCTTTGTAAAGTTCTGGAAATCTACTGTAGCAAAACTTTTGTGTATCTGGATTCATCACCTCTTCTGTCTTATTCATTGTCATTGATGAATAAATCAATCAGATCTATCTTTCACGAGCTACTCTCACTATAATTTCTCATATGTAGTGAAAGATTCACACACATTTTGTTGCAGATTCTATGCATACCGCTTCATGATAAAACTTTGTTCAAACTTACAGAATTGAATGATAAAACAATGGAACAAACACCATATGAGAAGGAAGCTCTAAAAAGAGAGAAAATAAATAGTTGAGAGATAAAAACTCTCGTTATTTTTGTTATTATTATCATCCATATATATACAAGAGTATTAGATACCCTTATCCTAATAAACATATTCTAATAATTTATATACATCAAAGTAGTTAAAAAAATACCTAATTAACAATGTAAAATACTATTACCTTAATTATACAAATTAATCTATGCTTTTAAATTTTATAACTAATAAGTTATGACCACTACTATCATTGTACCATCCCTCTAAGGTCAAGATAACTTCTAATACTTTCTCCTTTATTACTTTTGGTGTTTTTTATCCATCTCGTTTTACATTTATAGAACTTTTTTACAATAATCTAACATTACTTGTGCAGGTCCAATTAAGTATCAATATGATATTTTATTTTTTTAACATGTATTTAATGTTTGATATTTTTCAATCTATTTTCTCTTTTATTTGTATTTGTAAAGTTTTTTTTATGAAGATAGTTAACAGTGTTTACTCACAAATCTGATTTAACTACAAGAAGCTTCAAGAATTATATGAACAAATATTTTTTATTCTATTCTCCTTTAATCTCTCTTTTTCTGTTTGCACTGGAGATTTTTTCTTTTTTTTTTTTTAAATAAAGGAAAACTAACAATATGTGCACATATATATCGAATCGATTTAAATCATGATAGACTTCAAAAAAAATTATATTGTTAGAATATATTATGATTAATTAGTTTTTATTAGAATTATTTAGCATATCTGAATATTTATTATAGTATATTACGTTTTTATTATTTTAATTCTCTTAACATCTATAAATATCTTTTTATATTGTATCATTACATACAACTTGAATAGACATAAATTCTTTTTCTATTGTTCTCTTTTACCATTTATAACATGGTATAAGAGTTATGATATCCTCCTTAAAGAGGATAGGTTATTTTTTTCCTTTTCTTTAGTCAATGCTTTGATACTTTCTCACCTCACCAATTAGCTCATTGACTACTTACTTATTCTCATAGAAAAATCATATATTTTTCATCATCTTTCGATAGTTTACCATCTCTTTGCACTTTGTATTTTTTAGCAATTTTTTGATAGTTCGCCATCTTTTTAGTAGTTTTTTCGGCAGTTGGCCATTCTTGTGGCAGTTCCATCTGCGTTTTTCTTGTGGCAGTTTCATTTGTATTTCCTTTTGCCAATTTTGTATGCATTTCTATGTGCTAGTTCCCTCTGCATTTTCTTGTGACAATTTCGTCTGCGTTTTCTTGTGACAACTCCGTTTGTGTTTCTTTATGGCAGTTCCGTCTATGCTTTCTTGTAGCAGTTTCGTCTGTGCTCCCTTGCGGTAGTTCCATCTGCATTCCCTTCTAGCAGTTCCTTTTGCACTTCTTTCCGACAGTTCCGTCTATGCTTTCTTCCGATAGTTAATGCAATTTTTTTTCCTTTGTTTTCTTTGTTTCATTAGAATTATTTAGTATATCTAAATATTTATTATACGATATTATATCTTTATTATTTCGATTCTTTTAACACCTATAAATACATTTCTATATTATATCATTATATACAATTTAAATAGACACAAATCTTTTTTTATTATTCTCTCTCTTACCTTTCTAACATATAAAAGTACAAGCTAAGTACGATAAATTCCTTCCTCAAGAAGAAAATATTCCGAAGAGATGATATTGGAACATATGATTTCAAACTCAAATTAAATGAAATACATGAGAATCACTAACTATGGGTTCAACCACAATATTGATATACACACCCTTTTTTATTTTTGAAATTAACTTTATTAAATTAGAAAGTTATGTTTAATAACACAAATTTTATATTTTAATTTAATTTTAAAAATTAATTGGCTTAATACTTTTATGTAATTTTAAACATATATCATATTACGGATAAATATATTGATAATGTTTCAAAATAATTTCACAAAAAAATAGATTTTTTGTTAATGTTGAAAAATGGAGAAATATGTAAAACAAAAATTTAAATAATAATAATAATAATAATAATAATAATAATAATAATGATAATAATAATAATAATAATAATAATAATCTACTTTTGATGCACCGTCAAGTTTTACATGTGCATTTGATAATGTAATGTCACGTCAACAAAAAATAATTATCTTTTGAAGGTTTTTGATGGTTTAAAGAAGAGGGGTTAAATCTATGACTTTCTTTTAAATTTGATTAATTAATCCTCAAACCAGAAAGTAAAACTTTGTTTTTGTTCAGACTATGAGATTGATTATCCAGAAGGCAATTTTATTTTGTCTCATAATACATGAACGGGCTTGCTACACATACAAGCAATAAGGCCTTACAAGTGTTACAAGTCCCCAGCCCACAAACATTCCACACGCGCACTAATTATATTGAATGGAGCGTAACATTCACGCGCTCCCACTCAAACGGTTACGCTTCTCTTCGCGTAAACCGCCCCTTAATGGCAGACTCTTCCACTTCTTCCACTTCTCAAAGCCATTCAGAGAAAACGCAACCCTTCCATTTTCGAGCAACATTCGAAACTCAAGATATACAACTCGTTGCTAGCATTCGAAAACTCTATCAACACACCATAAAACTCTCGATCAAGAATCTCCAGAGAAAACAAAGCTATAATACTCAAGGTACGTTACATTACCATTCCTGTATATTTTTCAGATTTCAAACTAGGTTTTACTGTTCTTCTACGTTGTTGTACGTTTTACTATTCTTCTTGCTCTACGTCTCATTTTACAGTTTATAATGTTCTAGGTTTTACTGTTATTCTTAGTTCTAGGTTATAATGTTCTTCTTAGTTGTTCTAGGTGTTACTGTTCTTGTTGTTCTAGTTCTTCTGGTAACTGATTTTTGGGGGTATATTCCGTAGTTTGGTGGGTGTATATGGAGTAATTTGTTGGGTGTATATGGCATAAAATGTTGGGTGTATATTTCTGAACTGATATACTGTAATAATCAGCACTTGCTTATATTTGCTTGTCCATGGGTGTATATTGCTTGACCTTGTAATGTTGCTTAATATTGATGCATGTTTGAGTGATACCTGACTGATATATATGGGTGTATCTGACTGATATATATGGCTGTATCTGAATCATATCTATAGGTGTATCTTACTGTTATCAATGGGTGTATCTAACTCATATATATGGGTGTATCTTACTGATATCTTTGGGTGTATTTTTCATTTCAGAGAAAATGGCAGCGACAAACCAACCTGGAAGAAATGTAAGAACAAATATATGTCTTACATGAAATCAGTTTTATATAATAGAAATATATCTGACTATAATTTTATTTTTGTTTACAGCAAACCAAAGACCTTAAGTGTGCAGCACATCTCTTAAGTGATAAATTCAGAAACATGAGTGAGGAGAAGAAAATAATTGTGAGGGATTTGGGATTCAGTGGCTTGATGCACATCCCACCACTAAGGGTGCATCACCAAGTGTTAAGGGAGCTGGCTAACAACTTCAAACTAGGGGAGAACAGACTGGAAACCAGATACGGTTCTTTTAAAATAACACCAAAAAAAATAGGTCATGCGCTTGGCATCAATGCAACAGGTAACTCGCTAAAAATTATAGGTGTATATTAACTGATGCTTGGGTGTATTTAAGTTGATGCTTGAGTGTATTTGAACCGACTTTGATACTTTGTTGTTTTCCTTTTTGTAGGAGATCTATTTCCTCAGAAAGTCGATTATAAGAAACTTTCTGAGGATGACAAAGTAAATTTTAGAAGATTTCAGGGTAAGACCCTCAAAAGTCTTACAGATGAGATGATAGATATTGGCGTTGGTAACGAAGAGGAACGCCTAATGTTCAAGAAGATTTTTATCCTCCATATACAGATGGCGTTCCTTTTACCAACGACAATAAACAAAATCTCGCCTGTGCACCTGGCCCCCATTTTTGAGATGGACAGCTGATGTGTGAGCATCTTATCTATCTTTTCCTAGTGAATTTGCATCTAAATTGTTGAGTTTAATTTAGAATTAATTATATTTTAGCCACTATGGATGCTATTTTGAGTTTTGTGCAATTTTATTCATTTTAGGTAGCATTCGGATGGATTTGATGAAGTTTCTGCAGAGAAAAAAAGAAGAAACCAAAGGGGTGACCAGCAAAGACTGACGCGGACGCATGGCTCACGCGATCGCGCAGAATGGAGAAATCGCAATGACACGATCGCGTGCCTGACGCGAACGCGTGGACTGGAATATGCACAAATGATGCGAATGCGTGGACGACGCGGACGCATCACATGTGCGATCTGCAATAATACAGAAAATGCTGGTTACAACGTCTGGGCTGTTTTTGACCCAGTTTCCAGCCCAGGAAACACAGATTAGAAGCTGCAGAATGGACAAAGCAAGGGGTCCCCACCCATAAACTGAAGATCTGTTAATTAATTCGAATTTAAATTCAATTCTTATCTTTTAGGAAAAGATATTATTTTTAATTTTTTATTTTAAACCTATTAGGATTAGTAATAAATAAAAACTCTGTACATTTAGACAGGTACCAGATTGTTACCAGAACCCTTATTTTTCTTCTCTGAACCATGAGCAACTAATCCTTCATTGTTAAGGTTAGGAGCTCTGTCTATTTATATGGATTTATTTGTTTGATCTTTCTAATTTAATTCATGTCTTGATTTATATTTCAATAATTGTTTTCGCTCTTTACTTTATGAATATGGGTGGAACGGAAGTATGACCCATGTTCTAATTGAGTTCTTGCAAAACTTGGAAAAGCTCTTTACTCGAACAACAGCTTGAAAACATATTATATAATTGGAATTAATTGACCAAGGAATTGGCAATTAATGAATTTTAGAGGAGACTAGGAAGGTCTAAAGAATTAGGGCCTAGTCACATATAGTTTGCCATAAAATTATATCTTGCATGATTAAATTAGTTAGTGATAAAAATAAATCTGGAAAATAGATAACTCTGAAACCTTAACTGCTTTCTCAACATTTTATTCCCAACTCATTTATTTGTCTATCCTTTTGATATTCTAAGTTCGAACTTAAACCTTTTGAACATCTCAAAATCAATTTCTGCTTGCCTAACTAATCCAATCAATCAATCATTGTTGCTTGATCCATCAATCCTCGTGGGATCGACCCTTACTCACGTAAGGTATTACTTGGTACGACCCGGTGCACTTGCCGGTTAGTAAGTGTGGGTTATAAAATACCGCATCAAGTTTTTGGCGCGTTGCTAGGGAAGAATTTTGATAGTGATTAACAACTATTAGTTGTTTGATTGCTTAAATTAGGCATTTTAGTTTTAATTATTATTTAAATATTGTTTTATTATTTTTCCAAAAAAAAAATCTTTTTTTTACATTAATATTTTTTTCCTTTTACACTTCCTTCTTTTTTTTCTTTTGTTCTCCCCTCCCCTATCACGTTTTCCTTCTTTCTTTTCTTTTTGTTTTTTTCCTTTTTTTTAAAAAATAAAAATAAAATAAAAATAAAAATAAAAATTTTAAATAAATAGCACCAATATTGTTCTTAATTTCTGAAATTAAGTTTGGTGTTGACTATTTATTATTTTTTTTCTATTTATTTTATTCAATATTTTTATCTCTTTACACAGAGTTACCTCACTGGAAATTCTCTGCACTCTGACGTAGAGATTCCCAATCTTTCTTGTTTTCTGTTTGTTTATGCGCAGGAACAGAGACAAAGAACATCTCTTAGACTTTGATCCTGAACCTGAAAGGACTTTCAGGCAACGTTTACAACAGGCAAAATTGTACAAGGCTGCAGAATCCACTATGAATGCTAACAATGCTGATAATCCCAATGCGGCAAACCCGAATGAGAATGAGCAACAAAGGAGAGTGCTTGGCTCCTAATCTTCTCCTACCGCAGATCTTTATGGAAAAAGCATCGTGGTGCCTCCTATTACTGCAAACAACTTTGAGTTGAAGCCTCAACTGGTCACCCTGGTGTAACAAAATTGCCAGTATCATGGTCTTCCCCACGAAGACCCAAATCAATTCATTTCAAGTTTTCTGCAGATTTGTGATACTGTGAAGACAAACAGAGTGAACCTAGATGTGTACAAACTAATGCTCTTCCCGTTTGCTCTGAGGGATGGAGCAAAACTATGGCTATATTCTCAACCCAAGGACAGTTTGGATACTTGGAACAAGGTGGTTACTGAGTTTCTCACAAAATTTTTCCCACCAAAGAAGCTGACTAAGCTTAGGATGGAGGTTCAGACCTTCAGACAGAAGGATGGTGAGACTCTGTATAAAGCTTGGGAGAGATACAAGCTACTGACTAGGCAATGCCCTCCAGACATGTTCTCCAAATGGACACAAATAGACATATTTTATGAAGGCTTGAGTGAAATGTCCAAAATGTGCTTAGATAATTCTGCAGGAGGTTCATTGCACAAGAAGAAGACACCAGAGGAGACTATTGAGCTTATTGAATTGGTTGCTAGCAACCAATATTTATACTCTTCTAACAGGAATCCTGTGAACTCTGAGGCTCCTCAAAAGAAGGGTGTCATGGAAGTGGAAACTCTTAATGCTATTCTTGCTCAGAACAAGCTTATGTCTCAGCAAATAAACCTTCTTACTCAACAGATGGGTGGCATGCAAGTCTCAGCTATCAACACCCAAAATTCCCCTCAAGAAGCCTCTTATGACATGACAGATAATTTTGTGCAGAGTGATAACTATGATTATGCTAAAGCTTCTTCTGAACAGGTTAATTACATGGGGAGTGCTACTAGAAATCCCAACAATGATCCCTATTCTAAGACCTACAATCAAGGATGGAGGAATCACCCAAATTTTGGGTGGAGAGACCAATCTCAGAGACCTCAGAATTTTAACAATAATTCTCAGGGCGGCTTCCAACAGAATAACTATAATAACCGCCAATTTCAGGCTCAACAGCAACAACCACCTCATCAGGAAAACTCTAAATCCAAGAAAGATTCTAATTGAGAGATGATGATAAGTTTCGTGCAGGAAACCAGAGCCTCCATTAGAAACTTAGAAATGCAAATGGGCCAAATAAGCAAGCAATTACCTGAGAGGTCTGCAAGCACATTTCCAGGTGATACAGTGGTGAACCCAAGAGAAGACTGCAAGATTATTCAGTTGAGAAGTGGTAAAGTAACTGGTTCTAAGACCAAGGCCAATGAAGAATTAGTTGAAAAAGAAGCCCCAAAAGAGAAGAAGGAAGAAGTCGAGCACACACCTCCTAAGCGTGCAGACAATCCTTTCCCTGATTCTCTTAACACTTATCCTACCTTGCCAAAGGCTCCTGAATATAAGTCGAAAATGCCATACCCTCAGAGGCTTCAGAAGGGCTCCAAAGAAAAGCAGTTCTCTAAATTTTTAGATGTCTTCAAGAAGCTACAGATCAACATTCCCTTTGCAGAGGCTCTGGAGCAAATGTCTCTCTATGCTAAATTTATGAAAGAATTGTTGACCAACAAGAGGAACTGGAAGGAACAAGAAACAGTGGTATTAACCAAGGAATGCAGTGCCATTATTCAACACAACCTTCCTGAGAAGATGCCAGACCCAGGGAGCTTTGTCATTCCTTGCACCATTGGAGATGTCACCATTCCGAGAGCTTTATGTGACCTTGGAGCCAGCATCAATCTCATGCCACTTTCAGTGATGAAAAAGCTTCAAATTGAGGAGGTAAAACCTACTCGTATTTCTCTTCAACTTGCTGACCTTTCTATTAAATTACCTGTGGGTGTTATTGAGGATTTACTTGTTAAAGTAGGACCATTCATCTTTCCTGTTGATTTTGTTGTATTAGACATGGAAGAGGAAGTAAAATCCTCTATCATACTTGGTAGACCCTTTTTAGCTATAGGTAGAGCTCTGATTGATGTACAAAATGGTGAATTAACCCTGAAGGTCAATGAAGAACAGGTGGTCCTTCATGTTTTTGAAGCTCTCAAGCACCCTAATGATTCTAAAGGGTGTATGAAAATAGATGTTATTGAACCACTTGTTCAAGAGGTACTGAAAGTTGAGGTACTTGATGACATTCTAATCCTATCTCTGAGTATGAATTAGTTGAAATTGATAACTTACCACCCCAGAAGGCTACGGTCCACACGCCTAAAGCAGAGGTGGAAGTTTCCAAGCTCGAGCTCAAATCCCTACCCCCTTCTCTGAAATATGTATTCTTGGGTGAGAATGACTCATATCCAATGATTATTAGCTCTTCCCTGAAGCCTGAAGAGGAAGAGGTGCTTATTTTAGTGCTCAAGAGCCATAAAACAGCTCTTGGGTAGACCATTAGTGACTTAAAGGGGATTAGTCCAACCAAGTGTATGCACAAGATCCTCCTTGAAGATGATACTAAACCAGGTGTGCAACCACAAAGGAGACTCAATCCAACCATGAAAGAGGTGGTCCAAAAAGAGGTAATGAAACTATGGGAAGCAAGAATTATTTATCCTATTTCTGACAGTCCTTGGGTAAGTCCTGTGCAGGTAGTTCCCAAGAAAAGAGGGATGACAGTGATCAAGAACGAAAAGAATGAGCTTATCCCCACAAGAACAGTCACAGGATGGAGAATGTGTATAGACTACAGGAGGCTCAACACTGCTACAAGAAAAGATCATTTCCCCTGCCTTTCATTGATCAGATGCTTGAGAAAGAAGAATGCCTTTTGGACTTTGCAATGCTCCAGCAACTTTTCAGAGGTGTATGCTTTCAATTTTTTCTGATATGGTTGAAAAGTTTATTGAGGTATTTATGGATGACTTCTCTGTTTTTGGTAATTCTTTTGAATCCTGTCTTAAACATTTATCTCTTGTCTTGAAACGGTGTCAAGAATCAAACCTTGTTTTAAATTGGGAAAAATGCCATTTTATGGTTACAGAAGGTATTGTTCTTGGACACCGGATTTCAAGTAAAGGAATTGAGGTTGATAGAGCAAAAGTAGATGTAATTGAAAAATTACCACCACTAACTAATGTTAAGGTAATTAGGAGTTTCTTGGGTCATACAAGATTTTATAGAAGATTTATAAAAGATTTTTCTAAAATTGCAAAACCTCTAAGCAACCTTTTGGTTGCTGATGTCCCTTTTGTCTTTGATTCTGAGTGTCTGCATGCTTTTGAAACTCTGAAAGCTAACCTTACCTCTGCCCCCATTATAGCTCCCCCTAACTGGGATCTACCATTTGAATTAATGTGTGATGCTAGTGATTTTGCTATAGGAGCTGTTTTAGGACAGAGGCATGGTAAGCTTGTACATGTCATTTACTATGCCAGTCGTGTGTTAAATGATGCCCAAATGAATTACACAACTACAGAAAAGGAATTATTAGCTGTTGTGTATGCTGTTGATAAGTTTAGGTCCTATCTACTTGGTTCTAAGGTTATTATTTATACTGATCATGCTGCTTTGAAGTACCTTCTAACCAAACAAGATTCTAAACCAAGATTAATCAGATGGGTGTTACTCCTTCAGGAGTTTGATATTGAGATAAAAGACAGGAAAGGGTCAGAAAATCAAGTAGCTGACCATCTTTCCAGAATTGAGCCTGAAGCAGGAGAACAACCACCCACAGCTGTGACTGAGACATTTTCGGATGAACAATTGTTCCTCATTCAGCAGGTACCATGGTTTGTAGACATTTCATATTACAAAGCCATGAATTTTATCCAAGGGAGTACAGTAGGCAACAAGTGAAGAAGCTATTGACTGATGCAAAGTACTACATTTGGGAAGAACCATACCTTTTTAAAAGGTGATCAGATGGAATAATTTGGAGATGTGTCCCAGATGAGGAAAATCAGCAGATTCTTTGGCACTGTCATGGGTCTGATTATGGAGGTCACTTTGGTGGTGAGAGGATAGCTATAAAAGTCCTTCAGAGTGGGTTTTGCTGGCCGACTCTCTTCAGGGACTCAAGAGCATTTGTAAAGCACTGTGGCAGATGTGAAAAAGCTGCAAATCTCCTTGCTAACCATGAAATGCCACAGCAGGGACTTCTTGAGGTTGAGTTATTTGATGTGTGGGTTATTGATTTCATGGGGCCTTTTCCACCCTCATATTCAAACAACTATATCCTAGTGGTAGTGGACTATGTGTCCAAATGGGTGGAAGCTGTGCCTTTGCCCACCAATGATGCCAAGGTGGTAATGAGCTTTCTTCAGAGGTATATCTTTAGCCGATTTGGCGTCCCAAGGACACTCATTAGTGATGGAGGAAGTCACTTCTGTAATAGACAGCTAGACTCTCTTCTGCATAGATATGGAGTCCGTCATAAAGTGGCAACCCCCTATTATCCTCAGACAAGTGGACAGGTTGAAGTTTCCAACAGGGAGCTTAAGAGGATTCTGGAGAAGACCGTCAGTGTTTCAAGAAAGGACTGGTATAGGAAGCTTGATGATGCTCTCTGGGCATACCGGACAGCATACAAGACTCCAATTGGCATGTCCCCATATCAGTTAGTCTATGGCAAAGCCTGTCACTTTCCAGTTGAGCTGGAGCACAAGGCTTATTGGGCAATTAGGTATCTCAATCTTGATTCAGAAGCTGCAGGAATTAAGCGGATGCTTCAGTTGAATGAGCTTGATGAATTCAGACATTCAGCCTATGAGAATGCCAAGCTCTATAAAGAGAGAACCAAGCTACTGCATGATAAGAAGATTGCCATCAGAGTCTTTGAGCCAGGATAAAGAGTGCTTCTGTATAATTCAAGGCTCAAATTCTTTCCCGGGAAGCTAAAATCCCGGTGGTCAGTACCGTTTGTGGTTACCAGAGCCTCACCATATGGTCATGTGGAAATACAGGAAGAAAATTCTGACAGGAAATTTACCCTGAATGGCCAGAGGTTGAAGCACTATCTTGGAGGCGAGATTGACCGCCAGAGGTCCACTCATCTGCTGAACTAGCAGAATTGACCGTCAAGCTAGTGACGTTAAAGAAGCGCTTGTCGGGAGGCAACCCGATAATTTCGTATCCTTCACTATTTTTCGTAGTAGTTTTTCTTAGTTATTTTATTTTTATTAAGTTTTTACTAATTTTCTGATCATGCAGCTATGTTCTCCCAGGAACCGAACACCTCAAGCTATATAAAAAAAATGCCACGCGACGCGACCGCATCAGCGAAGCGTCCGCGTCGCAAGGAGAGGAGAGAAAATAAAAACGAACAGAGAGTCACGCTGGAGCGCGGCTGGAGGCATGCTAGCGGCACAAATCTCCCTACGCGACCGCATCGCCGACGCATCCGCGTCATGTGGGAATATTAGCCTCCCACGCGACCGCGTGACCCACGCGGCCGCGTGTCCTAATTTTCGACGTAAAAAGGGTGCACAACCAAATATTGTGCTGGAGTGGTGCTGGCTTGGTGCTAGATGCATAATCCCTATCACGCGAACACGTCGCCAACGTGTCCACGTCATTCCCTTCTGAAGCCACTCACGCGATCGCGTCACCCCAAATTTGGCAAATATTTAAATTCGAACAGAGAGTTGTGCAGGCGCAAGGCTGCACTCGCGCCCGAAGCATAACATGGGTCACGCGACCGCGTGACCGACGTGACCGCGTCAACTAACTAAAACGCAATCACGCGAACGCGTGCCCCACACGTCCGCGTCGTTTGCGCCGCCCATTTCTCTCTCTCTCTCTCTCCCAATCCTAATTCTCTCTTATTCTTTTATCCTTTATTTTTCTCTCCTCATAATATTTGTCTCTTCTATTTTTAGTTCTTATTTGCTTGAGGACAAGCAAACATTTAAGTTTGGTGTTGTTGGACGCTGCGCTTATTGGTTTTCTGGCACCAAAAGGGAGGTGAATCATCTTCACTGAGGAGCACAACCTGAAGAATAAAGCGACAGCTAGGATAACTAAGGTGGTTGAGTTCCTTTCATTTTTATTCCTCCCCTCTTTTTCTATGTTATGTTCCGGTTTTCTGCTATTTTACTTTGTCTGTTGCATGATCTTTTATTAGTTAGAATTCTAGGACTAGTTTTTTTTAATTTCTTTAATGCTGAAAAGATGTTTCATGTACCACTCACTGAACTTGAATCTAAAAAGAAAAGAAAAAAGAAGTGATGTATTGCATGAGAAATTGAGTTAATTCTAAGAATAGTCTTATTTACTTAAATGTGGTGGTATTAATGGTAATTTTGAATGCATGATATGAACAATGCATATTTGAATTTGAATCAAGGGATGTTGATGTATAAGGAACAGGAATTTAGAGAATTATTATGACTTCTCTGAAATAAACAAAAATTTAATCATTGAAGAAAAAGAAAAAGCAAAAGAAAAAATCATTATATAAATAAATAAATAATAATAAAAGCAGGGTCGAAGGCTCTGAGCATCAATGACTAGGGAGGTCGGACATGATTAAAAGCTCAAAGAGTTGTTTCCCTAGTCATATGCTTGTGGTGTGATTGTGTCAAGTAATCCTTGAGACAGAACATTTAGAGTCGAGACCAAGTGCGTTTAACAGAGTATGCCAAAGGCTTTGAGCACCACTGTGTGGGAGTAATTGAAAGAAAAATCAGAACTCAAAGAGAGTTCCCCAGTTAAGTGCTTGTGGTGTTTCGGTGTCAAGTAACTCTATAGACAAAACATTTAAAGTCACGGCTAGGCTCAAGGTGCAGAGCACCAAAGAAAAATAAATTAAAGTAAATTTTGCTGTGTTCAAGGATTAAACCAAATTATAAAAGATCAGAGAATTCATAATATTATCCGGATTCTAATTCCAGATGACAGTAACATTCTTCTGATTCAAAGGAGAGTGAGATGCCAAACCTATTCAGGATTGCAGTTATAAACCCCACTATAAAAAGAGATACGAGCTTAATCGAACTCTCATTCTCATGCAAATTCACATCCTAAGCTTATATTAGTTTTGGTTGCTTGAGGACAAGCAACAGTTTAAGTTTGGTGTTGTGATGCGTGAGCATCTTATCTATCTTTTCCTAGTGAATTTGCATCTAAATTATTGAGTTTAATTTAGAATTAATTATATTTTAGCCACTATGGATGCTATTTTGAGTTTTGTGCAATTTTATTCATTTTAGGTAGCATTCGGATGGATTTGATGAAGTTTCTGCAGAGAAAAAAAAGAAGAAACCAAAGGGGTGACCAGCGAAGACCGACGCGGACGCATGGCTCACGCGACCACACGGAATGGAGAAATCGCAATGACGCGATCGCATGCCTGACACGAACGCGTGGACTAGAATATGCACAAATGACGCGAACGCGTGGACGACGCGGACGCGTCACATGCGTGATCTGCAATAATACAGAAAACGCTGGTTACAACGTCTGGGCTGTTTTTGACCCAGTTTCCAGCCCAGAAAACACAGATTAGAAGCTGCAGAATGGACAAAGCAAGGGGTCCCCACCCATAAACTGAAGATCTGTTAATTAATTCGAATTTAAATTCAATTATTATCTTTTAGGAAAAGATATTATTTTTAATTATTGATTTTAAACCTATTAGGATTAGTAATAAATAGAAACTCTGTACATTTACACAGGTACCAGATTGTTACCAGAATCCTTATTTTTCTTTTCTGAACCATGAGCAAGTAATCCTTCATTGTTAAGGTTAGGAGCTCTGTCTATTTGTATGGATTTATTCGTTTGATCTTTCTAATTTAATTCATGTCTTGATTTATATTTCAATAATTGTTTTCGCTCTTTACTTTATGAATATGGGTGGAACAGAAGTATGACACATGTTCTAATTGAGTTCTTGTAAAACTTGGAAAAGCTCTTTACTCGAACAACAGCTTGAAAACATATTATACTGAATTTCTAATTGTTTGTATTTAACAGGATACGTGACATATAATCCCTTTATTTTTG
>NC_029777.3:19097368-19099357 GCF_000817695.3 Arachis duranensis
TCCATTCAGTTGGTTGTATCTTGTGCATTCATTTGGGTGTATTTTATATCTTTAGTATGTTCTAAATAACGATTGTTTGCATTCATTTGGGTGTATTTCATTCGGGTGTATTACTGATTTGTTTTGGTATTTAAGGGATATGTAATTTCAAGAATGAGAGCATATGCCGGCGGGGAACCTCTGAAGAAAGACGAGAAGGAGAAGGAAATTAAAGCATCATACGTTAATATATCAGGCCAAAAATCAACGTATAAATTTGTGACTCTGAACATTAAACTTTCCTAAATGAGATTTGTAATTTATTTTCTTCATTTTCAGCTATGACTGCGCTATCTACGTTATGAAGTGGCTTGAGTTAATTGAGCCGGAAGACATTAAAAGGGGGAAGTATGAATGGGATAATTGGAAACAGGTAAAAAATCAACGTATAAATTTGTGACTCTGAACATTAAACTTTCCTAAATGAGATTTGTAATTTATTTTCTTCATTTTCAGCTATGACTGCGCTATCTACGTTATGAAGTGGCTTGAGTTAATTGAGCCGAAAAACATTAAAAAGGGGAAGTATGAATGGGATAATTGGAAACAGGTAACTGTCTTTAGAACTATATAACTCTGTATTACTTTACTGAATTAATATTGCTGTTTAAACATAATATACTTTTTAATTGTAGGACGAGGTGGACCACTATAGAGTGGAGTATGCTTCGCGGATACTATTCAGTGAAATGAATAAAGAGAGAGATCAAGCAATTAGAGCGAGTAATGCAATAAGACTGTCGAAGCCATCCTCCGTATTATTGAGTCAGTTTTTTCAGATAAATTCTACTCATATAGAAACTGAGTAATCCAACTACTAGCTAGTTTGTAAATTAAACAAATGCTGTAAAAAATTGCCATTTAGAAACAACTTCTATTCAATGAAATTTTTTTCCATAGTTAAACTATATGTGCTGTTAAACTGTCTGTGCTGTATTCAAAAGCTGTATTATAGGTGGTAAAATATGAAGGAAAACATCAAGGCAGATCTAAACACAAATTATAAACTTTTACACCCGGAGTTTAATATACACCCAAGATTGCTTAAAATATACACGCAAACTGTCTGTGCTGTTAAACTGTATGTGTTGTATTCAAAATGTATGAATTACAGGTACTAAAATATGAAGAAAAACATCAAATCAAATATACACCCATAACCTATGATTTTTTACACCCAAATAAAGTTGAATATACACCCTGAAATCTATCCCCCCTGATGCTTTGAGACTAAAACCCTGAACCCTAAACACTTAAAACCTAAACCCTTACCCCTAACCTGTAAACCCTAAAACCCTAAACCTTAATATTATATATATGTATCTATATGTAAAATGTGAATTCACAAAAATACACCTAAAAGAACAGTGCTTTTACACCCATATTCTGTAAAACTATACACCCAAAGAGTTATCCCCTGCTGCTGGTACCCTAAACTGATAATTCATAACATGTCCTTGATATTGGCTGAAATTTGAATGCACCACTGATGCAGCATCAAACAGGTTTATCTGAATATAACACTCACATATTAGCTAAACTATTAACGAGAAAAATAAACTCAATCACCACAAATTTAAAGAACATTACTTTTACCTCGCTTAAAACTTTTGTTTTCTTCTTCTTTGTGGCATTTGCAATCTGTTTGTCCAACTTTGAACCTAGCCTATTTTTTGGACGTCCTCTTGTTCGAATCCTTGGGGGCTTTGAAGCTCGTTAATGGATCCAAGTTGGCGTCTTCGTGAGATAAAGAAGATGTGCCCTTTCTTTTGGCTTTCAATGATTCCATCTCAGCCATGACATTATCGTACGCACGGTGCAGAATTGCAGTCAGCTCCTCCGATTCGGATGCAAATTCACAAATATTTTGCGAACAAAAAACCAATTGGTCAAACCTCTTGCTTCTTGGCTCCATCAGTGGCTCGTCGTGGCTGCTCTTGATGTGTGTGT
>NC_029777.3:19099691-19106920 GCF_000817695.3 Arachis duranensis
AGATTTTAAAAAAACATTACCTGAAATCCACTTGTTGTCCGCAAGACCAAAATTCAGCAGAAAATCGTTCCAATTCCTATCGAATGAGTCTTTGCTATGAGAGTTCCAAACAATATGGCTCATTTGTTGTTCGATATCGGCATGTCCCTTGTACCCGTTTAATTTGCTTGGAATCTTCTTCATGATGTGCCAAATACACCAACGGTGAATTGTTGTTGGCATACAGGCCTCTAAAGCCCTTTTCATTGATGCGCACTGATCGGTGAGAAACCCTTTCGGAGCGTTTCCTCCCATGCAACGAAGCCAGCGTTGAAATAACCATTTGAATGATTCAATTTCTTCGTTTTTCATCAAAGAGCATCCGAGAAGTGTTGACTGACCGTGGTGATTCACCCCGACAAAAGAACCACAGACCAAATTATACCTGAAACGAATTACCATGGTCCAGAATGCAAAATCATTAGGTACACCCCCAACAAATGCTTAGAATACACCCAATGACACAGCCAATATACACCTCTGCTGCGGATTCATAAAAATACATTAATTTAGCATCATAAACAGGGGCAGTTTGTTACCTGTTTGTATTGTAGGTGGTGTCAAATGAAATGACGTCTCCGAAATACTCACAGGCCGCTCTGCTTCTTGCGTCGGCCCAAAAGGCCAGCTTAATCGATTGATCCTCCTCGAGTTTGAGCTCAAAAAAGAAATTCGGATTCTTCTCTTTCATTCTTAACAAATATTTCCCGAATTCCTTTGCATCTTCTTGTTCGGAAACATTCCGCACTTCCCTGGTAATATAATTCCTCACGTCCTTTTCGATAAAATTTAACTCGCGGTGACCCCCGGCAGCCGCAACAAATGATTGGTAGGTTTTGCTTGGTCTGATACCAGCCTCCTCGTTATTCTCTATTGTACGACGAATAGACATGCTTAGTTCCCTTTGCTGTTTGAGCATCTCTGCTTTACTTGGACAGCAGGGGTGTGAATGATCCAGCACAACCTTTGAAATGATCCAAGTACCGACATCCTTCAATGTGTGTATATAAATTCTTGCAGGACAGTTTAAACCGGCTGTCGGATTAGTCTTCTCGGTCGAAGATATTTTAGATTTCCATTTTCCCTCTCTGCTACATGTAATCAATTGATTCTTAATCTCGTTTCTCTTCCTATTTGTGCTCCGAACTCTTGTAGAAAAACCTGCAGCCTTGGTGTAGTTCCTGTAAAATTTTCCAGCATCTTCAAGGGTGGTAAAGGTCATTCCAACCTTCAGAACAAACTGGTCATCAACAACCGAGAGAGGCTGCAGAATACACCATGTCAAAAACTATAAATACACCCAATCATGTCTGATATGATACACCCGAACCGCAACAACTCAACTAAAATGACAATAAAAGCCATAAACTGTAAATACACAGGCTGCAGAATACACCATGTCAAAAACTAAAAACACATCCAATCATGTCTGATATAATACACCCGAACAACAACAACTCAGTTAAAATAACAGAAAAAGTAATAAACTGTAAATACACCCACACTTCTAGCAAAAATACACCCAAAAAAGATCTGATCTACATCCGAGCGTTTGCTATAAATTTTAGATAATTAATCAAAACTAATACATTACATTCAATCCACAGATTTATCTTCATGCATTATCTTGACAGTCAATGTTCACGAATTATTCACCTACACAATGCTATACAAATTACTACAACAAAATTCATAGTAATCCTATGTAAATCAAACCTCAGGAACTTCGTTAGATTCAAATTCATAGTCCACTTCGCTTGGATTCGGCTGACAATCTGAGGTTGAATCATCCATTATCTTCAAAACGAGTTCAAACTTTGATTTCAGAAAACGAAAAATCAAATAGAAAATGAAGCTGGAGTTACAGAGAGAGGAACTAACGTAAATGACGAAGAAGAAACGAGTGAGAAAGGAGAAGAAAAGAACGATCAAAGAAACCAGGGGAAGCTTCGCGAGAAGAAGAACGAGCAAATCTGAAAATAACGAAAATGAAGAAGGAAACAAATCTTTTAAATTTGGTAGTTAGATATACGCGGGATCCCTATATAGCGCGTGTATACAACGTAACCCTTGGAGTGCATTTTGGAATTTTATTTGTTAATGAACTTGTAAACCATACAAGTCATTAGGGCTTGTATGCAGAGCTTTTCTGATACACAAAAATAGAATTAGAACAGTAAAAAAAAAAGATGTCACAACCATGTATCTTGGTTCAACTATATTGTGCAATACAGCCTACATCCAGTCTCTACCACAATAGTAGTATAATTTTCACTATCTTTTCAAGTATTACATACACAAATTCTCAAGGATTCAACCTAATCCTATCAGGGATAAACCAAATTTCTACCTAAATTTGACTTGGCTAAATTCACTTCCTAGACTCATAATACACTAAGTGCTCACCCAACTTAGTAAGGGATACCTCTCAGGTACATGATGCAAAAAAAAATCAAAAGAGACACAACATAAATATAGATTTTTCTCTCCAAATACCTTTCTTTGTCTTTTCTCTCAATGTCTTTTTTTTAGTGCCTCACATATATGCGTTTTACCGTTGAATAGAAACAAAGAAAGATACAACATACAAACAAAACATCCAATGATAAATCATGAAGGAGATGATGCAGAACAGCTTTGAAGCTATAGGATGGACCGAATTCAGCACTCTTATATGTAGCTCTCCATCTAGCAGAATGCTTCTTTGATTTAGAAACACTATCTAAAACGTTGAGAAGAAATAGTAAAAAAGCTCTAGCTTAAACTTAGATATTTGGTTCACTCCCCTTGAATTTTTTGTATTGAGTTCTGTTTTCAAAATTAGGGCTTGCTTTCCTAAGTCAACTCCTTGAATTTTGAACTAGTTGAAGTCTTTCCTTTTCTTTTCATCAACCAGACCATAAAATCAGGGATTAAGAATTAGAGATAAGCAGCAACTTCATTGGTAATAGATCCTCAATGGGTTTGATAAATCAAAACTCTTAATCTTGTGCTTTAACCCTAAGGTTCAATATTAGCTATTAATTTATAGCAGAAGGAGATAGACTCTATTTTTTTCTGTTATCCAAAATTACATGTGTAGAGAGAATGAGTATTCAACAAGTAATTGACTTGCATGTTAAAGAAAACATTTTATCTTTTTCTTCTAATTTAACTTAACTTGAGCAAATTACTTTCGACTCTCATTTAATTTGATATAGCCTCTAAGATTTGTTTTTCCTTCCTTTCTCTTTGGTGCTTAGTAGAAAAGTAAACTTTTTGTATTTTTTTATGCCTTTCTCAAATCACTAGAACTCCACCACCAATTTGATGCTTTTCTTTCCATGAAGACAATGGGTTGGATTAAGAACTTGATCCAAGTAACTAAAGTTCAGATACTTGATTCTATTGTTTGGGTTGCATAATAACACTTGGGCCTAAGATGGTGAGATTTTAGCTTCAATAGCTTATGAAACTCTTATTTCTTTTGGTTAACAATTCAGCAATTTCGTTTCTCAAAATTATCACTACCTGAACTTAGGGCTGGAAGTGAGTCAAGACAGCTCATGAGCCAGCTTTAGCTCGACTCATTAATAGCTCGATAAGCTGAACTCGTGAGTTGGTGAGTCGAGTTTGAGCTTGGATTTGAACTCATAAATTAAATGAGTCGAGTTAGGGATCAAAACAATACTTATCCCATAGTTTTACATATATATTAATGTTCTTAATTGTTTAAAATTTTATAATCATTTTTCGTATATAATTTTGATGTAGGATATAAATAAAAAATTTATAATTGATAGATAGATAATATATTAAATTTATTTTTTTAATATTTTTTAATATATAAATTATAATTTATCGATATAGAATTATAGATTATATTTTTATTATTTGAACCAGCTCGTGAATTTTCGTTGAGTCGAGGTTGAGCTTACAAAATAAGCTCGATTATTAATGAGTCGAGTCGTGAGCCAAGCTTAATTTTCGTGAGTCAAACTTAAACTTAGTCTAACTCAACTCAACTCTGTTCACTTCCAGCTTTACGACTGTTACGACTGAACTGATTTGGACAAAGTGCAGCATCAACGAGTCTCGATGTATATTTTTGTTGGATCAAAAAACGCAATAACTTGTGACTCCATTCAATGTTCAATTAGTTCAAAATAATTTAGTCCATTTTATCAATTTTAACTATCATATAGACCTGCACAATTAACACTCACATCAAACAAGAGTAATAACACAAATTTTATATTTTAATTTTGAGAATTAATTGGCTTAATACTTTTATGTAATTTTAAACATAATTATGGATAAATTATATTGATACCGTTTCAAAATGATTTCACAAAAAAATAAACAGATTTTGTTAATGTTGAAAAATTGAGAAATATGGAAAACAATAATAATAATCTACTTTTGATGCACTTCAAATTTTACATGTATATTTAATAAATGTCACGTTAACAAAAATAATTATCTTTTATATTAATTATATATTTAATTATTTAAAAAATATAATTAAATAATTATATAAAATATTTTATATTTTTAGTAGATTAAAATTGAACTCATAACAATGAAGTGATTATTTCCCTATTATAACTTTTTTGTACTTTCATGGCACAACCAAAAGATAAAGCAGAAAAAGCACTGATTTAGTTGATTGGCCTCGTATGTCTCAGTGGTAAATTAGCTTAATAATGTTCCACATTTCAATAACCAAAATGTTAATCACCCATTACCATACATGACCGACGACCACCTTTTAGCAAATTGGTAAAATAAGGAAAGCAAACACTATGTCTTGTATATAATATAGTACGCATAAGTAGAAGGAAAAGAGCAGTCATAACAGATTAACAAACACATTTACAAAAAATAAAAATAGTAAAGAAAAGAAAAAATGAAGTACCAAAAAGGTAGAGGGGAAAAGAATGTTGATGAGTCTAAAGTCTAAACCAATGGAATTGGTCAACTGGTTTAAAGTAATTTAAAAGTCTTCATAAAAGAAAAAAATCATATCACAATATAATTCTAGATATTAATTTTGGTTTGAATAGAATCGTCTCTTATAAAAATTATCTGTCGTTCAAACATCATAACAAAAAAAAGAGAAAAAAAAAAGAAAGAAAATACTACGACATTTACAAACGACTGCTTAAAATATTAATGCAGTCCCTGGTCAATTTTAGAACTGTGTTCACAACAAACCTATGCAAATCAAAAACTAATTAGGCACTTTAATTTTGTTCATATACCTTTTCAACAATCGATACGATAGAGTGTATCGTTCAACTAGCTAACCCAGATGCATTGATGCAAGTGGTCTCTTACCAAGAAAAAAAATGTTCTCGTTGAAAGCTGACTTTGGAATATAACCACCATTCAAGTCTTTATTAATGGCTGGGGTTTTATACCTTTCCTTCATTATTTTGCTTGTTTGTAAAAGTAGAAGAAGTATATAGTCAGTGCCTTTTTAATTAGCTACATTTCAACACTTGCTCCTTAAGACAATGGCAAAGTGATAAAGGATTAGGCAGCAGTGCAATCAAAAAGTTCACCATGCAACAGTAGCAGTCAAATAAATTGCAGCATGTTATCTTTTACTTACTAATTAACAAAGCATTTTTTTTTTTGTTAAGTAGGGTCGACTATATGAATGATGTGTTTATGCTTTGAGATGCGACTTTAATTTATATTAACTGTTACATACCTAATTAACCCAACCCATCATGATTTTAAAGATGCCATTGTGTTGTGACTATATATTTGGGATGCGATATTGTTTTACTTTGGCAGTTGCACAATGAACAACCCTTCTCATTTTTTGGGCTTGGCACCGCATTGGCCGAATTAAATTGCGAGCAATGCTAGGGCTAGCAATTTTTGTAATTGTTAGCCATCAACTAGCCATCAATAATGATTTGATGGTATGAGATTAGTGTGAGATTTCATCCAATGGCTCACCTTCCTCTGCTGGTTACAGTCAAAATTCAATAAAATTGCTGCCCCCTAGACTTTTCCTTAAATTGCAGCAAGTTATCAATTTATGAAAGAGCAATGTTAGGGGCCAGCAATTTTTGTGATTGTTAGCCATCAACTAGCCATCAATGATGATTTGATGGTGTGAAATTGGTATGAGATTTCATCCAATGGCTCACTTTTCTCTGCTGGTTACATGCTGACCAAAATTCAATAAAACTGCTGGCCCTAGACTTTTCCTTTATAAAAATTATTATTATACTTTATGAAATATGAAGGATCTTGCTCTATCACATATGACCTCTATTGCCATTATCTAAACTCTTTTTAAGCTTTCAATTTTCTCAAGTGTTAATTAATGAGACTTTTATTTTTTTATCTTAAAATAATATTGCTGATAATAAGTGAGCGGAGAAAGAGAGATAAATGGATCGATTGAAGAGAAATCTGAGGCCGAGTATAAAATTATATATTAGTAAAAATTTAGATATGGTTATTTTCTTTTTAAATTGATAATTAAAAATTATTAAATAATAATTTAATTAAATATATTAAATTATATAACGATTTTTAACTATTAAACAAAACTACATATCAATATTCTCAATAAATATAAGATAAATAATTAAATAGAATTTATACTTAGTCAAAATTACATGTAAAAAGTGAGATTAGAGAAGAGCAACTAAAAAAACTAATTTATAATTAAGGTTGCATTTTGTTTTGAGAATAGAAGAAGACAAGATATTGAGAATAAGACACAAAGGATAAAGATATAAAAATTAATTTTTATATTTTATTTAGTAATCCAGCTGTGGATCCAACGAGACATAAAAATTAATGTTATTGTTTTTTGTTTCGTGATGAATTAGAACAAATTATGAAAGTCTAATTTATTTTTATTTTTTTATTCAAAAAATTTGAAAAAAATAAAATAATAAAAATATAATTATAAAAAATTAATTAAGAATAATAAAAAATAAAAAATAAATTGTGTCTTTATATCTTTTTTATCAAAATGAATACAAAATATACTAATTTAGTATCTCCATACATAATAATATCTTTATTTATATTTTATCTATTAAATATAATTTTGTGATTTCGTATTCCGTACGTGTAAATAAACACCGTCTAAAAGACAATTATTTCAATATGTACGAAAGCATATTCGTGCATTATATATTTAAGCATTTCTCTTTGTGATTTTTTTTTCATCCATG
>NC_029777.3:19106988-19107895 GCF_000817695.3 Arachis duranensis
CAATTCTTACCCAAAAGATGAGTGGAATTGAATGAATAATCCCAAAGAATTGAATTGAAAAGAACAGAAGAAATCAAATAGAATTGCATTGTAATAATTACAAAACAAGAAACAAAATTGAAGTAACAAGGAAGGGTATGCAGAACAATGAAGAATCAAACTAAGGCATGAAGCTTATTATTAGGAGTAATACTTCCAAAGAGCAGCTTCAAATCATTCTCCAATGGTGTTAGGTTCAAGTCCAAGCACCTAACCCTTAGACTATTAGATCTCTTGAAAACCGGAACTTTAGCAACAACATGTTGAATCTCATTGATAGAAGACACAAGTTGTTGATGTTGATCATTTGGTGATCTGTGTCTTCTCATGTGGCCTCCGAGTGCCTGACCAAGAGAGAATTCTTGGCCACAAATGGAGCACTCGTGCATCTTCGGCTTAGTATCAACGTTGTTGTTGTTGTTGGGTTCTGATTCCAGCTTTGGCTTCTTGTTGTGGCTTGTTCTGTGGCCTCCAAGTGCTTGAAACGATGGGAACTTGCGGTTACATGTCTTGCACTCGAATTCCACTTCACCATTGTTATTGAGGCTTCTTTTCTTTCTAATTATTGGATTATTAGAGAGAAGCATAAGGCAATTCGCCAAGTCTATTTGATCTATTTCTCTCTTCATCTGACTCATGAATCAATCAATAAGGAGTAGCTAGTTTTAAATTGAATTTGGAGATGGAGAGGTTTACAGTTTATACTTGTATATATATATGCAGCGCTACTAGCTTATAAGGAATAAAGTCAACCGTTTTGACTAGTTTGAACGAATAAAATAATTATAGAGATCTAGTATTAAAAAATTAAATTCAGTGAATAAGATATTCAATTCAACTCATGGCAAAATTGAAGAAAAACACTACT
>NC_029777.3:19107932-19114504 GCF_000817695.3 Arachis duranensis
TAGAATGACCCGAATGCCCTCGCTGTTTACACAGCATACTGTGTAAGGAGTTGTCTCTTTTCGTTATTTTATCACGTGAAAGATTGTGTTTTGCTCACGTGGGGCTTTCGCATATTTTTCTTTTCTTCTTATTTAATTATTTTTGGAATAAGAACCGCGTCGGAGCTTAGTAGCAATTGGATGTTTGGTGAGCTACCCAACTAAGTGCAGGAGTTGATTGTTCTTTCAAAGTTGGAATGTCCTGATTCAGAAATAACATATTAACACGAGTTTAATTTTCACCTATTATTTTATTATAAAAATATATTTATACACAACAATATGACACAAAAACAAAAAAAGCAGCTATCTATATAAAATTATATATAGAGTTGTCTCATGTTCGCATTTATGATCAAACTAGATTCATCACATTTATTTATAATTAGTGTTATTCAATTTGATTCATATTTTTAATTAAATTATATTTTTATTTATAACTAGAAAAATACAAAAATACAATCCCTGTATATATTGAAGCTTGGTGCTTACGTAAAAAATCTAATTATTCTAATATAAAAGATTTAACTATTATATCTTGCTATTAAATATTTGATCATCTTTATAGCTAATTATTCTGTTGAAAAAACTCATAAAATACATATGAATATACACAAATACTTAATATCTGATTATCTATTAAAGTTAGTATTTGTTTTTTGTATTTGTAATATTAAAAAGATAATAATTTAAAATTATTTTATTTAATTTAATATTTATAATTTTATACATATAGTATCTATAATTACATACTTGATACATATAATATTATTTATTTACTACAATAGTAATTAATAAATACAAAATAAAATTATTTTAAATTGATTTGAACCTATTTTTGCTAGAGATTCAAGATATGACTGCATGCAGCATGCATGTGTTTGTTGAATTTACTAATTTAGTGTGCTGCAAACAAACGTTTTCTGATCTGAACATATATAAAATGGGTTTACTTATTATACTTTTCTTCCTAACGTCCATGGTTTACTTTTTCATGTTCAACCTTTTTGGTATTTAATTAATCATAGGCGTTATTGCATGTCTGTATGTATGTGTGTGTTCTATGTATGATGTGCACATTTTCCAATACACTTAGCTTATTTCAGCCGACACATTTGTATAAAGATTGAAAACATCAAGATACTGCATTTGATAAAGAAGAGTATTATTATTGCATGTAGGAATATATTTGATATGTATATATGGAAATTTATATCAATTCATCTTAATTTTATTAATAATATCAACTAAAATTAGTAATTACATTCTTAGAAAAACTAGATCAGTAATTATAAATATTATTGTTTTAGTAACCTATTAAATGTAATCAATGCGCAATCACTTATTATTATTATTATTATTATTATTATTATTATTATTATTATTATTGATAAAGAGTAAAAAAGCAAAGTAGGCTATTGGTGCATGTAGAATAAAGAATTAGATAGCAGAGAGAAATTAAACACTGGCACTGGCAGGGGAAGCATCTCCATTATTCAAACACTAATGTCAAATGTGTAGTACAGTTTAGACTTTAGACTGTTGAATTTAATTAATCCTAAGATTATTTAATAGCTGATAATATTTCAAATGGCATCTAGAAAATATGTTACATCATATATGTTAGGCCAATTGTGTAGGTTTTTTTAATTAAAAATAAATAAAAGCCGATAACGAGCACGCAGTATTGTTAACATATAGTAGATTATAGAACCGTCTGATATATTAACGTGGGTCTATTTAAAATGAGTCTAAATCTTTTGAGTTTATTTATATAATTTAAAATTTTAGATTAAATTAATAATAAATTTAATAGTTTATATTTAAAATAACAATAAGTTTTTGATATTTTAAAATTGGTCCCATATAAAATTTGAATAACAAATCTTCATTTCAAATGCTTGCCGTTCTTTTTTCCTTTTCTTTGTGAGGACTTCTTGCTCTCTAAATACCTAAATACCTTATGTTTGTTGCCGCTTTTTCTTTTTCATGAAGACTTTGCCATGAGCCCGCTTGACTCTTTTTTTTTGAAAAATAAAATTCATTAAAATTAACTAAAAAATAATAATTAAAAAATAATAATTAAAAAATAAACAATAGTCAAATTATAATATAATTTTTTTACTATTTTTTTTATTTTTAACTTCAATAAAATTGTTCAAAATAATATTTGTCAATAAAATCATCTTTATTTTAAAAAATAAGTTACATAATTTGAACATATATACGAAACTGTAAAATAAATAAATAAAGTTAATAACTAAAAGAAGAATAAAAAAATGAAAAAAAAGTGTTTAAAAATTCTATAATTATTAATTTTATAATAGTAACTACACTTTTATTTAATAAAAAAAAAAAATAAAAAGCTTCGACCCGGCGGACCGGCCCGCCCCGCCCCGCCAAAACCCGCCAATTTGGCGGTGCGAGTTTGGCGGGTTTTTATAATTTGGTGGGCTCTAAATTCTAGCCCGACCCGCCTTTTTAGCGGGTTTAGCGGATCGACCCGGCGGGCTCGACCCGTTTTGCCACCCCTACCTGTTTCAACGCAATTTCTCGATTTCCTTAAAATTTCTTTGAATTTGTGTCGGACGCAGTGTCTCTTCAGTTCTACCGGGATCCTCCTCGGTGCCATTATCAAGAGGATTCTCATTGACACAAATTAATTTTCAAGGTTTTATACTTTGACAATTTCAATTTTCTGCATTTTACGATTAACGTATATTGATGATGATGATCATTTTGTTTCGATGTGTGTGATAAACCACTGTTTTATGGTTTATATTGTGTTTAATTGTGTGGTTTTATCATGATCCTTACCCACTTATTCATTAATTTAGCATGCATTTGTATTTCCTTCCTGAAATTATTACATGGTTGAAAACTGCTTCCTAGAGACTTTTTAATTATGCTTTTTAGTTCTCCTTTATCCCATTCGATGCCGTGATCTGTGTGTTAAGTGTTTCAGGCTTTATAGGGCATGGATGAGTTGGAGATTGGAAAGAAAGGTAGCAAAAATGGAAGGAACACAAGAAATTGAGGAGATAACCAGCGAGAAGTGACGCGGCCGTATGGCTCACACGTTCGCGCGAAAGAGGAGAAATCGCAGTGACGCGGCCGCATGGCTTACGCGACCGCGCGGAATGGAAAAGCACAAGTGACGCGGAGGCGTGGACGATGCAAACGTGTGGCAGGAAAAAACGCGAATGACGCGTACGCATGGATGACGCGATCGCGTGACGTGCGCGATCTGCATAATCTGCAGATTCTGCTAGGGGCGATTTTGGGCCCCGTTTTGACCCAGTTCTCAGCCCAGAACAGCAGACTAGAGCCAAAGAACATGCAGAAACCAAAAACAACAATTCATTCTACACAGTTTTAGTTTTAGATCTAGTTTTTACTCCTCCTCTAGGTTTTTTCTCTCTACACATTGATAGTTTTTAGGATTTTATTTTTCTATGACTTTTTGCATTGGGATATTGAGAAGAGTTATTACCTCATCAAAACTTCGTCATTCTAGTTCGTTTTCTTTACTTGGCTTTACTTTTCCATGTCCTTTGCTTTGTTAATTTTACCATTGGAATATTATTAGGATTTATTTAATACGAGGATTACTTTTATTTTTATTTGATTATTTTGATTTTATTTACAATGTCTTTCTTTAATTCCTTTTCATATGTTATGAATTTTACATTCACAGTGAGCGAGTAGTTCCCTAACTTGATGGGGAGTTGATTGAAAGGAACCAATTGAGTTGGAAGGCTTGAAAGAAAGATTGTAATTGGGTTATTGTTGGCTTACCCTCTAGTCACTAACACCAATCCCTTTTAATTAAGTGGGTTGCAACTTGTGAACGGACATAGCATTCCAACCTGTTTGACTTTCCCTTACCTAGTAAGAGAGAACTAAACAGGATAACCTTTAATTATCAATTAATCTAGAGAGTAATCCAACAATAGCGGGACTTCCAACTAATCAACTCCCAATCAAGACTTTTATTTACATTATTCAAATTCTCCAATTTTATTTCCTGTTTACTCAACTCAAACCTTTTTGAAAACATCTGATTAATAAAATAGCACACTTTTCTGCAACTCGTTGGGAGATGACCTGGGATTCATACTCCCAGTAATTAAAATTTAAATTTCTGTGACACCTTTCTGAATTGATAAGTGGAATTTTGGTGAGTTAAGAACTATACTTGCAATGCATATATTTTAATAATTTTTAATTCACCAATTTCCGCCGCATCAATTTTTGGCGCCGTTGCCGGGGAGTTGCAACAGTGTGTTAATTTATTGATTGAAATTTATTTTTGTTGCAATTTTTTCTTTTCATTCTATCACTATGAACTGTACGTTTCTTTCGTTAAATGACGCGTTCGCTTCCTGATCCAAGCTTGCCAGCATTTGACCCTGAAATTGAAAGAATTCTTTCACATATAAGGTGAGCTAGGCATAGGCGACTCCTCTTTGAGGAAGAACCTGAACCGTCATCTAAGGAAGAAACAAACCCCCTTTCTACTGATCCAGTTCATTTACGTGCAGGTAACATGGCAGCGCCCAGAAGAGTCACTATCCAGGAGGAAGGAGCCCCTGATTTTACGCTCCAACCATTCCAGGCACACCACCCAGCAGTAGCTGTAATTCCAGGCGCACCACCCAGCAGTAGCTGTAGATTTTGAAATAAAATCTTCACTACTCAACTTGATGCCCAAATTTCATGGCTTACCTGCTCAAGAGCCTATCAAGCATCTTAGGGATTTCCAGACCGCTTGTTCTACTGTTAAGCGTGATGGCGCTGATGAAATCTCTATTCTATTGAAAGCCTTCCCGTTTTCTTTGGAGGGAAAGGCAAGAGAGTGGTACTACACTCAACCCAGAGAAATTGTTTCCAACTGGGATACACTTAGGAGAGAATTTCTGGATAAATTCTTTTCAGCTGAAGTTGCCGATAAGCTGAGGAAGGACATGTCTATGATCGTTCAGGATGAATCTGAGACCCTCTATGAATACTTGGAACGCTTCAATACACTTCGAGATGCATGTCCCCATCATATGATTGACAAGATAGTTTTGCTCGATTACTTTCACACAAGGTTTGAGATCTCAAGATAGGACCACACTGGAAGGTGCTTGCAATGGTTCTATGAAAAAGTACAAGACTACGGACGAAGCATGGCAATTGATCAGAGACTTAGCTGACTCTACTAGGAATCATAGGCAGAGACAAAGTGGGTCAAGAGCTGTTGTGGAGATATCCACTAATACAGAGACTACTACTATAGCCCAGAGTCTATGTGAAATGACTAACTTGCTGAAGCAGATGCAACTGAATCAACAACAACCTCAGCAAGTTCAGCCTTCCCCACCACAGCACAGCCATCAATTAGTTCCACAAAGAGTGTGCAAAATCTGTGCAGATTACAGTCACTATACCGATGAGTGTCCGCAGCTCCAACCAGAAGACAACACTGTAACAACCACTCACAACTTTCATGACCGCCCCAATCAAGGGTACAATCAAGGTGGCAACTATAACCAAGGATGGCAGGATAACTCTAACCAAGGCTGGAGAGACAATTCTAACCTGGCAGCAGAATCAGACTCAATCCAGAATCAGACTCAGTCCTACAGAGCACTTCATTTAAGACAACCTCAAGGCTCTCAGCAGACTTCTCAGACCACTTGCCTCTCTTCATCTCCTAATGATGAATTACTACAAGCCATTGATCAGAGACAACAGGCTATGGAGAATAATGTTAAAGCAACTATGAATGTTTTGACTTCTACTTTACAAACCATTGTCTCACAGATTGGATCAATACACAACTCCAACAACTAGTCCTCAAGCTCTGGTGGACTCCCCTCTCAACCATTACCCAACCCAAAGGGTGGTATTAATGCCATCACCCTAAGGTCTGGAACCACACTGCATGAGAGAAATCAGGAGGAGCCAAGCCCACCAAAACATGCCTCAGCTGAAGAGGTAGTAGAATTAGAAGATGTTGAAGAGGAAGAGGACATACAGGACATAGCTGAGAAAGAAGAAGCTCAACCACAGGAGGAAGCACCAAAAGGCGCAGACACTGCAGAAAACACCACTCCCATTCTATTTCCACAACTTGCAAGGAAGCCCAGGAAGCAGTTGGAACCTGACCCCAAAATGGTAGAAATCTTCAAAAAGGTTGAGGTAACTGTTCCCTTTTTTGATGTCATTCAACAGGTACCTAAATATGCAAAGTTTCTAAAAGATTTATGCATACATAAAGACAAAATTAATGAATTAAAAACTATTCCTTTAGGAAGCTCTATATCTGCTTTAATGGAAAATTTACCTGAAAAATGTAGTGACCCAGGTCCTTGTATAGTTAGTTGTACTATTGGAGGTGTAGTAATTTATGATTTAATGTGTGATTTGGGAGCATGTGTTAGTATAATGCCTTTATCTGTATATGATGTTTTAAGGCTCCCTCCCTTAAAAAGGTCGGCAGCTCATTTTGTGTTGGCAGATAAAAGCATTATTACAATAGCTGT
>NC_029777.3:19114757-19129363 GCF_000817695.3 Arachis duranensis
AACAACCCTCCAGAAGATCATTCTATCTTCCAGTGTGATATCATAGATGAAACTGTAGCTGAAATTCACCAAGAAGAGTTGTAAGAAAAGTACACAGAACAAAGTCCAAGTGTGGGGACTCTATTAACTGACAATAAGGATACTTCGGCATTTTCGCAAGCTCCAGACAATCCAGAGCCTGCCCATGACCAGAAGATAGAGTTGAAACCTCTCACTCCACATCTCAAATACGCTTATCTTGAAGATGGGCAGAAGTTTCCAGTTATTATTGCATAGGACCTCACTCCTGAATAGGAAGAGCAGTTACTTAGTGTGCTGAGGAAGCACAAGAAAGCAATTGGGTGGAGTTTGGCAGACATAGTAGGCATCAACCCTTAAGTATGTGAGCACAGAATATTTTTAGAGGAAGGAGCAAGACCTGTCCGCCAACCCCAAAGAAGACTGAATCCCACTATTTTGGAAGTTGTCAAAAAGGAAGTGACCAGACTATTGGAAGCAGGTATCATCTATCCCATTTCAGACAGTGAATGGGTTAGCCCAATTGTAACACCCTACCATACAGAGTCTTATGCTTAAGTCATAATTCAGAGATGGCAAGGTATTACGACCTCTAAAATAAAAATTTAGTACGTATAGTAGTATGAATGATTGATTATAACTAGGAGCCTTTGAAAAAAAAAGGGGTAAACAAAAATCGCAACTCTAAAGCGCCACTCCGATCGATAACGTAACAAGCAAGGATAAACCAACGCGAGATTATATATATACAAAGGAGTGTCAAAAACAGGAATATCAAGACTCAAGATCCGGCTGCGAAGATAACCGGTCCGAGCATAGCAATATATACATATGATAAAAATAAGGAAAACCCCAAAGGAAACCCAAAGGGACACAAATACATAAAACCTATTCTCCAAAATCTTCTATAAGAGGAGTCATCACAGTTTGTATTATTTAATGGAGATAAAAGTGTCTAAGCAAAACATATAAACCAAAACATAGCCCTGAGAACAAAGGATCTTCGCAAATTTAGAAGTCTCCAGCATGCCTCAGCGGGAAACCTCACGTCCTGCATCTGAAAACCACAAAATCCGCATGGGTGAGAACCAGAGGTCCCCAGCATGGTAACAGCTTCCACATATATAATACATAACAATGGAGGAAAGCCGAAGGCAATCCTAGAACTTCCTCCAGATAATATCAAAGCTTATAAACAAGCTAAACCATAAAGGACATCTGACTAAAGATACTTCAGTCTAACTAATACTTCCCTTTCCAATTCCTTCAAACCTCCCAACCACCAGCAGGAGTATAATGTAGCAAACACAGTTATATCAGACAAGAAATATACAATTAGGAACAAGTAAGGCATTTAGACAATTAGCAAGTAATATGCAGTCAAATAGGCAATCTCAAATAATTCATATAGCATATGATGAATGCCTGTCCCTAGTGGTTGATGATATCATCTTGTCGGTTATAGAGCCAACCCGACAAGTCCTGGTCGCTAACCATTGGACTGTCCCTCTGTCACGCATCCCCAACTCGAGTTATACTCGTTATAAACTTGATCATAATCATGATCTATATCCATCACCCTCACTGGTGAATATTTACGGGGGCGAGCTCATCCGGGTATTTCACAGTGCCCGGCCACACTTATGACATAGGGTCAACAGAGTATCAAGTCTCAACCTGGAGCATGTGGTGGCTAGCCACTGCTACTACCCAGGGAAACTCGTATCTCAGATAATGGAAGTGCAAATCACAATTATCAATAATTCAGCATAAACATGCATGAATTCTCATCCATGGATCAACATCCATATCAGCCATCTGGCTCACGGTTCAGTCCAGAACTAGCCAATATTCATATCATACACAGCCATTCCGGCTCACGGTTCAATCCAGAACCAGCCAATTCATAAACAATTACGGCCCTTCGGCCAATGGCATAACAAGCACTTCCACCACCATCCTCCGCATCTCACATAATCATGCTTGATCCTCAATGATCATTCATTTTCCCCTTACTTCACTCGCAAGTTACCACATTCACTAGCCCCTTTTTAATAGCTAGGCATGGCATAATGATTTAAGACATAAGTGGTGAGATCGGAGGCTTAGAAGTATGAAATTTGGCTTTTAAAACTCAAAAATCAACTTTGGGATGAAAACAGGTCCACGCGTACGCGCACTCCACGCGCACGCGTGGATGGCCTCAAAAACTTCATCGACGCGCAAGCGTCATGCACGCTAAAGCGTGGATTAAAAATTTTCCAATCGACGCGTACGCATCCACCACGCGTACGCGTGGGTGTTCTCGTGCCTCAGGCACAACACTGGCACAGTTCTGGCATAACTCTCTGGAAAAGGGCTGGGAATTAGGTGCAGCACAATCGGCGCGCCCGCGCACATCACGCGCACGCGTGGATGGCGCTTTCTGGAAGATCGGCGCATACATGCCAAGTGTGCCTACGTGCAAGGGATTATTCTGCTAAAAATTTTCTAAGTTAAAAGCTGCAGAATTCACAGATTTAAACCCCAATCTTCCAACGGACATAACTTTCTCATTTTAAATCGTTTTTCACCCGTTCTTCGAACGGCATGGACTTCCCGGATCCAATTTCATTTCTAAACAGATTTGATACAAAACGAAGATTCGTAGTCCAAGTTATGCCCCACCAAAGTATGCCCAAAAACCATATTTTCATACAAAACCACAATATGCCATTTTCAAAACAAGCCATTTTCAACTCTTTTCAAAATCAATCAAAACATGCCATTTTCACCCCTTTTCTTTGAAATCAATCAAAATATATCAATTTCAACATCAAGCCTCCTCAACTCACACATTGACACTTTACCACAATTTATCAAAATCATTATCTCATCCTTTTAACCCACTTCACCCAAGTGGCCCAAACTCAAACATATTGACATATCATATATTCTTCCTCATGTCAATTCTCAACAACACCAATTCCACTAAATCATCATTGTACACAATCAATATCATACTCACCATCAACATGGTTTAACCCACAATTCAACCATAACCAATCATCAAGCATATATCACAATATGCATATTTCTCATACATCATACCATCAAGGCATCATTAATCATCATCACATATATGATGAACAATTCAACAACATCAACAATTCAATGCCTATCTTAGGGCTTCCAGCCTAAGTATTTCCTACCACATTACATATTAGATACGGAAAACCGAAACCATACCTTAGCCGATTTCCCAAGCTCAATCGGAGCACTTCCAAACCACTTATCCACAAGTTCTCAAGGCCTCAATACCTCCAAGAACAGATTTTTCACCACCAAACCCTTTTTCAAGCTTTTCAAAATCACCAATCAAGCTCCAATATTCACATATACACAACCTAAGCCACAATCATCATACCCATACACAACATCTCAATACCCAAACATCATAGAACAACAAAATTACACTAGGGTTGAGAATTTTACCACATCCAAGGTCCAAGGAGACAAGATTAACCTTCTCCTTCAAGAGAGTTGGGTCCTATAACATCAAAGAACCCAAAATCTCAACATTTCACCCATGAAACTCGAAAATAAGGGCTGGAATTTCGAACAGCAACACGTGACTTACCTCAAGATTGATTGTATAGGTTTTGTAGAGCTCTCCGCGGTGAACGCGTGGCCACAAACGGAGCGGCAATCGGAGCTCTAGATCAAAAGTTATGGTGGTTTGAAGATCAACCAAGGGAGAGAACTTGAGAGAGTGTTCTTCCCTCCATGGCCTCTCTTTTTCAGCGTGAATTGAGTGTTGTGAGGAGAGGGAATGCTGAAAACTAGGGTTTTGGTTTAGTTATGTTGGGCCAAGGGCCCACTTTGGGTCCGGTTGGCCCGGTTTGGCCCGTTCGGTCCAATCTTGGTTCGAATTCTATAAAATTGGTACCGAAATTCTCGTCTCAATCTCCTCTATCATATTTAGCCACAAAAATCACATTTTGGACTTTATAGAATAAATTCTCATTTATGGGTTAATTAGCCGTTAATTAACCGGGTTTTAGACCAGTCCAAGTGGTGCCCAAGAAGTGTGGAATCACTACAGTGAAGAATGAGCATGGAGAGCTCATAGCATCCAGAGTACAGAACGCTTGGAGAGTCTGCATTGATTACAGGCGTCTCAACCAAGCTACTCGCAAGGATCACTACCCACTAAAGTATTATGCAATGCACCAGCTACTTTCTAGAGGTGCATAATGAGTCTTTTCTCTGATCTTATTGAGGACTGTATGGAGGTTTTTATGGATGATTTTAGCGTTTATGGTGATTATTTTAGCCTTTGCTTAGATGGATTATCTAAAGTATTAGATAGATGTGTCAGTACAAACCTTGTATTAAATTTTGAAAAATGTCACTTTATGGTAAAACAAGAGATTGTATTAGGACATGTTGTATCTAATACTGGCATTTCTGTAGACCCAGTAAAGGTGAATGTTATTTCTAGTTTACCTTACCCCTCCTCTGTGAGGGAAGTCCGTTCGTTCCTTGGCCATGTAGGTTTTTACAGGAGATTTATTAAGGACTTTAGTAAGGTAGCACTTCCCTTATCCAGATTACTGCAGAAGGATATTGAATTCGAGTTCAGTGAGGATTGCAAACAAGCGTTTGATAAGCTGAATACCAACTTGACTCAAGCTCCAATTGTGCGAGGACCGGACTGGAGCCAACCGTTTGAAATCATATGTGATGCTTCCAACCATGCAGTGGGGGCAGCGCTGGCTCAGCGTGAAGGTAAGGATCCTTTTGTTATTGCTTATGCGTCTAAGACTTTAGACGCTGCCCAGTCCAATTATACTACTACTGAAAAAGAGCTTCTTGCTATTGTTTTTGCTCTAGATAAATTCCGAGCTTATTTACTTGGTACTAGAGTAGTAGTGTATTCGGACCATGCAGCTTTAAAGTATCTGTTAGCTAAAAAGGAGTCCAAACCAAGGCTCATACGTTGGATACTACTTTTACAAGAATTTGATTTAGAAATAAAGGATAGGAGTGGTAACCAGAATCTAGTGGCAGACCACTTGAGTCACCTTGAGCACATTAAGGATGATTCTACTTCTATTGATGATAATTTCCTACTGGATAACCTGCAAGCAGTATCTGAAGTAGCCCCTTGGTACGCACCTGTAGCTAATTATCTAGTTAGCCGCACACTTCCTCCACACTTTTCTAAGCATCAAATGGACAAGTGGTGCACGAAATTGTGTATGCCAATATTAATGGACTATTTAACACAGCTTCGCACAACTAACCAGCAAGTGCACTGGGTCGTCTAAGTAATACCTTACGTGAGTAAGGGTCGAATCCCACGGAGATTGTTGGCTTGAAGCAACTAATGCCCAGCCTTCAGGAGTTTGAAGCTCGTCACAGTCATTCAATCCCAGAATCCTACTCGGAATACCATAGACAAGGTTAGACTTTTCGGATTCTTATGAATGCTGCCATCACTCCGGCTTATACCACGAAGATTCTGATTAAGGAATCTAAGAGATACTCATTCAATCTGATGTAGAACGGAGGTGGTTGTCAGGCACACGTTCATGGATTGAGGAAGGTGATGAGTGTCACAGATCATCACCTTCTTCATAGTTAAGCGCGAATAAACATCTTAGATAAGAACAAGCGTGTTTGAATGGAAAACAGAAGTAATTGCATTAATTCATCAAGACACTGCAGAGCTCCTCACCCCCAACAATGGAGTTTAGAGACTCATGCCGTCAAAGAGTATATAATTCAGATCTGAAAATGTCATGAGGTACAAAATAAGTCTCTAAAAGTTGTTTAAATACTAAACTAGTAACCTAGGTTTACAGAAAATGAGTAAACTAAGATAATTGGTGCAGAAATTCACTTCTGGGGCCCACTTGGTGTATGCGGGGATGAGACTTAAGCTTCTCACGTGCCTGGGCTGTTTCTGGAGTTGAACGTTAGGTTGTAACATGTTTTTGGCGTTGAACTCCAACTTGTAACCTGTTTCTGGCGCTGGACGCCAGACTGCAACATGGAACTGGCGTTGAACGCCAGTTTACGTCATCTATTTTCACGCAAAGTATGGACTATTATATATTGCTGGAAAGCCCTAGATGTCTACTTTCCAACCCAATTGAGAGCACGCCAATTGGACTCCTGTAGCTCCAAATCCATTCCGAGTGCAGGGAGGTCAGAATCCAACAGCATCAGCAGTCCTTTTTCAACCTAAATCAGATTTTTGCTTAGCTCCCTCAATTTCAGCCAGAAAATACCTGAAATCATAGAAAAACACACAAACTCATAGTAAAGTCCAAAAATATGATTTTTGCTTAAAAACTAATAAAATTCTATTAAAAACTAATTAAAAACATGCTAAAATCTATATGAAATTACCCCCAAAAAGCGTATAAAATATCCGCTCATCACAACACCAAACTTAAACTGTTGCTTGTGCCCAAGAAAATAGATAAATAAAATAGGATAAAAAGAAATTAAGAAGCAATAATATCTCAGAGTTTTAAGTGAGGCTCAGATTCTAATTTAGATGAGCAGGGGTAGTAGCTTTTTGTTTCTGAACAGTTTTGGCATCTCACTTTATCCTTTGAAATTCAGAATGATTGGCATCCATAGGAACTCATAATCCAGATAGTATTATTGATTCTCTTAGTTTAGTATGTTGATTCTTGAACACAGCTACTTTATGAGTCTTGGTCGTGGCCCTAAGCACTTTGTTTTCCAGTATTACCACCAGATACATAAATGCCACAGACACATAATTGGGTGAACCTTTTCAGATTGTGACTTAGCTTTGCTAAAGTCCCCAATTAGATGTGTCCAGAGTTCTTAAGCATACTCTTTTGCCTTGGATCACGACTTTAACCACTCAGTCTCAAGCTTTTCACTTAGACCTGCATGCCACAAGCACATGGTTAGGGACAGCTTGATTTAGCCGCTTAGGCCTGGATTTATTTCCTTGGGCCCTCCTATCCATTGATGCTCAAAGCCTTGGATCATTTTCACCCTTGCCTTTTGGTTTAAAGGGCTATTGGCTTTTTCTACCTCTTTTGCTTTTTTTTCGTAAATTACTGACTTTTCTTTTTTTTTCTTTCGCCAGCTTGTTTTTCACTGCTTTTTCTTGCTTCAAGAATCAATTTCATGATTTTTCAGATCATCAATAACATTTCTCTTGTTCATCATTCTTTCAGGAGCCAACAATTTTAACATTCATAAAATTCAATATAAAAAATTGCACTGTTCAGGCATTCATTCAAAAGACAAAAAGTATTGCCAGCACATATAAATAATTAAAATTTTCCTTATTAAGAACTCGATAAAAAAATTGCCTCTTTATTCTAAAAATCTACTATTTTATTCATGTTTGATGATGATGAGAAAAATAAATTATAGCTTAATTGGAGATAAAATCAAAATAGAGATACTAATTACTACTACTAATATATAACTTCTAAGGTAAATTCATAATAAGAACAGTTATCAAAGAGTTAAGGCAAAGATTAGGACTCAACAACCTTTATTTTGGGAAGTGGGTATTCCTCTAGTCTGTGGGGTGCTTCATCCTTCAAGAGATAATTTCTGACACTTCAGTTCCTTCAAGTCACATCCTTGCTCTTCCTGTTTCCTTAGGTGCCATGATCTTGATGAGTTTTAGCTCAGTGATCATGGCAAATCACACCAAACTTAGAGATTTGCTTGTCCTCAAGCAAAAGAAAGGAAAGGAGAGGAATAGAGGGATAGGCAATTTTGAAATTCAAAAGATATGATGAGTTTTGAAAAAGATTTAAAAAAGAGTTGGATTGGATTGGAACAAGATTTGTGTTTATGGATTAAGATACATTTTTTATTATTTTGGAAAAAAAGGTTTTAGAAATTAGGATTAAAATTTTTGGAATTAAAGGATGAGAATTTGTAACATGTTTATGCACGAAATCATGAATTGAAATGTAGAAAATTAAAAAAAATGTGAAGAAAAAAAACGAATTTACCTCCTCTCCACCATCCAGCGTTAAACGCCCAAACGCTGCATGTTTTGGGCGTTTAACGCCCATGTGCAGCTTCTCCTAGGCGTTCAACGCCCAGCTGTTGCTTCTTTCTGGCGTTGAACGCCAGGAAGTCCTTTATCACTGGGCGTTTTTCTGAACGCCCAGGACGCTGTAAATCTGGCGTTGAACGCCCAAAAGGTGCTTTTTTCTGGTGTTCAACGCCCAGAAGATGCTCCTTTCTGGCGTTTAACGCCCAGATGGCTATCCTTACTGGCGTTGAACGCCCAGTAGGTGCTTCTTTTGGGCGTTCGACGCCCAAAACATCTTTTACTGGCTTTTTCACACCAGTGAGCTTCCTTTTTTTGCTGTTTTATCCTCTGAATCCTTCTGTAACTTTTTGAACTTAAGCAGTTGCTATTTTACCTTGAAGATACTTGACATATACCTGTAAAAATCAATTAATTAACAAATAAGCTTTGTAAGTGGCTGGGTTGCCTCCCAGCAAGCGCTTCTTTATTGTCTTTAGCTGGACTATTACTGAGCTTTAGTTAAGTCTCAGTTTTGAGCATTCTTGCTCAAAATTACTTTCAAGATAATGTTTGACTCTTTGTCCATTAACAATGAACTTTTTGTTAGAATCATTATCCTGGAGCTCTACGTATCCATATGGTGACACACTTGTAATCACATATGGTCCTCTCCACCGGGATTTCAATTTTCCGAGGAATAATCTGAGCCTAGAATTAAATAGCAGAACTTTCTGCCCTGGCTCAAAGACTCTGGATGGCAATTTCTTATCATGCCATCTTTTTGCTTTCTCTTTGTAAATTTTTGCATTCTCAAAAGCATTGAGTCTAAATTCCTCTAGCTCATTTAACTGGAGCAATCGTTTTTCTCTAGCTAACTTGGCATCAAGGTTTAGGAATCTGGTTGCCCAGTAGGCCTTATGTTCCAGTTCCACTGGCAAGTGACATGCCTTTCCACTCAAACAATCCCCGGCAACGGTGCCAAAAACTTGGTGCACGAAATTGTGTATGCCAATATTAATGGACTATTTAACACAGCTTCGCACAGCTAACCAGCAAGTACACTGGGTCGTCCAAGTAATACCTTACGTGAGTAAGGGTCGAATCCCACGAAGATTGTTGGCTTGAAGCAAGCTATGGTTATTTTATTATTCTTAGTCAGGATACCAATAGGGTTCTTTAGTTTTGTTTTAAGTAAAAAGAGCATAAAATAAATAATTGTTACTTTAATAATGGAGAATATGTTGGAGTTTTGGAGATGCTTTGTCTTTCTCATTTAAGCTTTCCTCTTGTATTCCTCTTCCCACACGCAAGGCTCCTTCCATGGCAAGCTATATGTAGGGTGTCACCGTTGTCAATGGCTACTTCCCATCCTCTCAGTGAAAATGGTCCAAATGCTCTGTCACAGCACGGCTAATCAGCTGTTGGTTCTCGATCATGTCGGAATAGAATCCATTGATTCTTTTGCGTTTGTCATCACGCCCAACACTCGCGAGTTTGAAGCTCGTCACAGTCATCCAATCCCAGAATCCTACTCGGAATACCACAAACAAGGTTTAGACTTTCCGGATTCTCATGAATGCCGCCATCAATTCTAACTTATACCACGAAGATTCTGATTAAGGAATCTAAAAGATACATTCAATCTGATGTAGAACGGAGGTGGTTGTCAGGCACACGTTCATGGATTGAGGAAGATGATGAGTGTCACAGATCATCACCTTCTTCATAGTTAAGCGCGAATAAACATCTTAGATAAGAACAAGCGTGTTTGAATGGAAAACAGAAGTAATTGCATTAATTCATCGAGACGCTGCAGAGCTCCCCACCCCCAACAATGGAGTTTAGAGACTAATGCATCAAAGAGTATTTAATTCAAATCTAAAAATGTCATGAGGTACAAAATAAGTCTCTAAAAGTTGTTTAAATACTAAACTAGTAACCTAGGTTTACAGAAAATGAGTAAACTAAGATAATTGGTGCAGAAATCCACTTCTGGGGCCCACTTGGTGTGTGTTGGGGCTGAGACTTAAGCTTCTCACTTGCCTGGGCTGTTTTTGGAGTTAAACGCTAGGTTGTAACGTGTTTTTGGCGTTGAACTCCAACTTGTAACCTGTTTCTGGCGCTGGACGCCAGACTACAACATGGAACTGGCGTTGAACGCCAGTTTACATCATCTATTTTCGCGCAAAGTATGAACTATTATATATTGCTGGAAAGCCCTGGATGTCTACTTTCCAACCCAATTGAGAGCGTGCCAATTGGACTCATGTAGCTCCAAATCCATTCCGAGTGCAGGGAGGTCAGAATCCAACAGCATCAGCAATCCTTTTTCAGCCTAAATCAGATTTTTGCTCAGCTCCCTCAATTTCAGCCAGAAAATACCTGAAATCACAGAAAAACACACAAACTCATAGTAAAGTCTAGAAATATGATTTTTGCTTAAAAACTAATAAAATTCTATTAAAAACTAATTAAAAACATGCTAAAATCTATATGAAATTACCCCCAAAAAGCGTATAAAATATCCGCTCATCAACAAGCTGAAAAGCGAGTCTAAATATTATATATGGGATGACCCATATTTGTGGAGATGTAGCGCTGATCAGGTAATTAGATGTTGTGTGCCTCAATCAGAATTCCAGTCCATTTAAAGGCCTGTCACTCGTCTGAGAGTGGAGGACATTTTGGCCCTCAAAGAACAGCTAGAAAGATCTTAGACTGTGGATTCTGGTGGCCTACTCTTTTTAGAGACGCTGCTGAGTTTTGTAAATCTTGTCTTCCATGCCAAAAATTTGGTAATATATCCAGGAGGGATAAGATGCCTCAACAAATTATGCTTTTCTGTGAAATTTTTGATGTTTGGGGCATTGACTTCTTGGGTCCGTTCCCAAATTCTAATGGTCATTTTTATATATTGTTAGCTGTGGATTATGTTTCCAAATGGGTGGAAGCAATTCCTACCCGCACTGATGATGCTAACACTGTTGTTTCCTTTGTGAGAAACCATATTATTTGCCGCTTTGGATCACCACGAGCAATTGTGAGCGATCAAGGCACCCATTTTTGTAACAGGAGACAAACAGGATTGAAGAAGAAGCATGGGATAATTCATAAGGTTGCAACAGCATACCATCCTCAAACCAATGGGCAAGCCGAGGTGTCAAACAAAGAGATAAAGCATATCTTGCAGAAGATAGTCAAACCTCATAGAAAAGACTGGAGCACCAGGCTACAAGATGCACTATGGGCATACAGGACAGCATATAAAACTCCCATTGGGATGAGTCCTTTTCGCTTAGTTTATGGAAAAGCTTGTCATCTCCCAGTTGAAGTAGAGCATAGAGCCTTTTGGGCAGTCAAGGAGTGCAACATGGGATTTGAGGAAGCCGAAGCTGAAAGAAAGTTGCAACTGCAAGAACTAGAGAGCCTTCGCCTAAAAGCTTATGAGAACTCACGAATATACAAGGAGAAAATGAAGGCTGTACATGATCAGCACATCAACAAAAAGGAGTTCCAGCCTGGGGATTTAGTCCTCCTTTACAAATCTCGACTGAGGCTTATGCCAGGCAAGTTGAGATCAAGATGGGAAGGTCCATACAGAGTAGAGAAGGCCGAACCATACGGAGTTTATCACCTCAGCCACCCTTCAAGTTTTGAACTTATCAAAGTTAATGGACAACGTCTGAAGCTGTACCATGGCGAGAAGATACAAAAAAAAGGAACTTGAGATCTTCCTCTTGGAAGATCCCCACATGCCAGAAGATTGAGTTAGTGGAGCGTCCAACTTACGGACGTTAAAGCAAAGTGCTAGGTGGGAGACAACCCACCATGGTATGATCGTTCTTTTCTTTCTATCTTTAGTTTTTCCTAATCAATAACTCTTCTCTTTCTCAGTACTTTCATGCATCTGCATCTGCATACAAAAAAAAAGGGGCCGCGCGACGCGACCGCATCAGCGACGCGTCCGCGTCGACAAGAGAGGTGAGAAAAATAAAAATGAACAGAGAGTTTCGCTGGAGCATGGCTGGAGGCGTGCCAATGGCACAAATTGTCCCACGTGGCCGCGTCGCTGACGCGTCTGCGTCACATGGATTCATGGCCTCCCACGCGACCACGTGCCCTACGCGGCCGCGTGCCCTGATTTCTGACGTAAAAGGGGCGCACAACGAAATATTGCGCGAGAGTGGTGCTGGATTGGTGCTGGACGCACCATCCCTATCACGCGACCACGTCGCTGACGCATCCGCGTCATCCCTTCTAAAGCCCACTCACGCGATCGCATACCCCACGCGATCGCGTCACCCCATATTTGGCAAATATATCAATTTGAACAGAGAGTTGTGCAGGTGCGAGGCTGCCCTCGTGCCAGAAGCACAATATAGGTCACGCGACTGCGTGACCGACGCGACCGCGTCAACTGAACTAAAGCGCAATCACGCGAACGCGTGTCCCACGCGGCCGCGTCGCTTGCGCCGCACAGCTCAACCAAAATAGCCAAAATATTTCTCTTCTCCAAATCCTAATTTTTCTTTTCCCTCCTTATTTCTTCCTTCTCCCTTCTTCCTTCTATCTCCCCTTTCACTCTCTCTCTCTCTCTCTCTCACATCCATTAACAAGGTTTTATTTTCTTCTTCCCTCCTCCCTTTTTCTATTATTCTTCTTATTTTATATGTTATTTTCTTTTCTTTTCTTTTTTTTTCATTATCCGTATTTTCTTTCTTCTTCTTTCCTTTTTACATGGTGCTAGAAATTTATTTGAGTCATTATTCCTCATTATATGCTTGTGGATTGTTGCAAATTATTTTGCAATTATCTATTATTTTCTTTAAAGGGTTGCTTGCATGTTTACTTTAATACTTTCTATACCTTATTTACCATGCATGCTATGTGTTTGTGAAAAAGCCCATATGGAATTATGCACTTCTCTTTTATACTTCCTACTATTCAAAGCATGTTTTTCACAAATTTCCTTTACTATTTTATTAATTAAATTTAATTGCCAATACAAACATGTTAGTTTGTTACGAAGTGATGCTTGATCTATGCTACTCATGCCCTTACCGGCATGCCAATAATCATCTTGCATCTACTTACCCTTTTATGTACCTATCTTATTTCCTTTAATGATCTTTTCACATGTTGTCATGACCATGTGTTTATTTCATTCATCTTTACTGTGCACTGTTTATTACTCACTCCATCTCCTTCCTTGCTTTACCTCCTTCCTTGCTTTACTTCTTTGGATCTAACTTACTTTCTCTTCCCTTTTTCAGAATGGCCACCAAGAAAGGCAAAGAGAAAGCTACCCCTAAACCCACAGCAAGGAAAGGAACGAAGAGAGCATTAGTGGCAGAACCTTCTTTAACTGTAGTCAAGCCCTCAACAAAAAGAATTAAAAGGATTATCAAAGTTGATGAAAAAAAGAGAGCCTTCCCAGCCAAAGACACTGCACGATTCCCAAATTGCTACTATGAGCAGATGTTTCCTATTCTGGCAGCTCGAAATTACAACAATGAACACCTTCTTATCCTTCCGCCTCGTATCGCTGAATTTTTTGAGCCACAAATTGCACAAAGACATTGGAGATTTTTACAGAGACAGCCACGACAGGTTAATCTTTCTTGGGTTGTTGAGTTCTACTCCAACTTCCACCTGCCGACTCTGCAGTCCGTCTATTTATGCCATAAGCAAGTCCCCATTACAGAAGAAGCCATACAGCAAGCCTTAGATCTCCCACCTACTCCAGAAGGGTTGGACGCTTTTCAGAGAGCCGCAATCAAGCGCCAGGCATACACCTTTGACTGGGACGCTGTTCTCAGAGTTATCGCTCGACCTGGCAGCAAATGGATCTTCGGATACCATCATTCCCATCCTAAGAGAATCTCAGCTTCTGCACTTACCTTAGAGGTGCACGTATGGGCACAGATTATGTCCCATTACGTCTTCCCTAGTACTCACGAGTCCTCCTTCACCGCAGACATGGCCGTTCTACTATGGTGCATCCTCACAGACCAACCTCTCAATTTACCGAGACATATCCGGAATGCTATGGAACATGTGCAGATCGCGGGCAACCTACCTTTTCCCGCATTGGTCTCTGATCTCATCTCAGCAGCCGGAGTATCCTACATAGCTGGAGACACCAAAGCCATTCTTCCACGGGATGATCAGTATGTCCCTAACGGGAGATATCTCAGGCCACAACTTGCCACTACCAGCCAGTCCACAGAGGATGCTGCAGCTCCTCCACCATCTACTAGTCAACTACTGCATCAAATATTGAAGCGGTTGGACCAACATGAAAAGAAAGCAAAGCTCCGAGAGCGCCGAAACCAACACCGATTCAAACACCTCAGGGAGCTGCTTAGAGGAGATTGCAGAGACTCAGACACCCTGGACTCCACTTCTTTCACCAGCATAGGGAGCCATGACGGCCCCAACTATGGAGACACTGCCACCAGCCCACCATTGTTCCTAACAGATGGCACCGAAGACGGTGCAAAGCCTTAAGTGTGGGAAGGTCGGTCAGTACCTGACTTCCGGAGGTAATTAT
>NC_029777.3:19129438-19137645 GCF_000817695.3 Arachis duranensis
ATAAGTTTCTTCTAAAAAGATATCTTTGGAACAAAATTTCACTAATTTTAATCAAAACTTTTATGATAAATTTGCTTGAAGTTGTATTTGGAACATGATTTTTGAGCTAATGAACACACAACCTGTAAAAATTTGAGTCTTTATGCATGGTTACATTATTTAACCATAATTATTTTATTCTTGTCTGTTTACTTCTCTATGATTGTAATCTATATTTTGTTTCATCCTATATGTCCAATATTTATTATGTTTATATGCTTGCATGTGATTGAGGCCATTATTTGTTTAAACTCACTTATCCAAATTAAGCCTACCCTTTTTAATTACATTTGTTAACCACCTTGAGCCTTTAAATCCCATTTGTTCTATATTTTACCACATTACTAGCCTTAAGCGGAAAAATAATTGTATATCCCAAATTGAATCTTTGGTTAGCTTAAGATAGAATTGTGTATGCTAGTTAAGTATGGGAATTTGTGGGAACAAAAGTTATTAAGGAAATGTGTAATGATAATACAATGGGAATTTGGATACCTACTCATGTGAAGCTATAAGAATTAAAAATCTATGTGCATTGATAAGCTATATTTATTTTTATGTCTAAAAAAATAATTTTTCAATAAATAAATAAGGGGACAAAAATTACCCCGATGCTAAATTAAAAATTCAAAGATCAATGCACATATGATAAAATTAATATATGAGTATGGATGTAAAAGGCAATTCTGGGTAGCTTGGTATGAATTCTAAGGTTATATAAAATATATAGGTTGGGTTAAAGCTTGGGTTAATTAAAGATTCAATTTATAAGCTCACTTAATCATATATGTATCCCTACCCTTACCTTGGCCCCATTATAACCTTGAAAAGACCTCATGATGTTTGCATTGGCATATTAACTGTTGTTGATTGGTTAGGAGAAAAACAAAAGTTAGAAAGCATGATTAGAGAAGGATCGAGTGATTACCCTATACACTAGAGAGATTAGAGTGCACATACATCATCAGTGAGGGTTCAATGCTTGAATTTCCATATTCCCTGCTTTCATAAGCTATCTTCTTGCACTTTTATCTGTCTTACTGTATAATGATAGAATTAGTGGAATTTGATTTGTAATTGTTTGAAGAGCTTATTTACTTTTGATCAAGTGGGCAAGAATCATATGGTTGCATTCATATATATAGGTTGCATTGCATTGCATAAGTTTCTACATGTTCATACTTATTTATCTTATCTCCTTCAATTAAGCATGAGGACATGCTAATGTTTAAGTGTGGGGAAGTTGATAAACCACTATTTTATGGTTTATATTGTGTTTAATTGTGTGGTTTTATCATGATCCTTACCCACTTATTCATTAATTTAGCATGCATTTGTATTTCCTTCCTGAAATTATTACATGGTTGAAAACTGCTTTCTAGAGACTTTTTAATTATGCTTTTTAGTTCTCATTTATCCCATTCGATGCCGTGATTTGTGTGTTAAGTGTTTCTGACTTTATAGGGCATGGATGAGTTGGAGATTGGAAAGGAATCTAGCAAAAATGGAAGGAACACAAGAAATTGAGGAGATAACCAGCGAGAAGTGACGCGGCCGCATGGCTCACGCGTTCGCGCAAAAGAGGAGAAATCGCAGTGACGCGGCTGCATGGCTTACGCGACCGTGCGGAATGGAAAAGCACAAGTGACGCGGAGGTGTGGACGACGCGAACGCGTGGCAGGGAAAAACGCGAATGACGCGTCCGCATGGATGACGCGATCGCGTGACGTGCGCGATCTGCATAATCTGCAGATTCCGCTAGGGGCAATTTTGGGCCCCGTTTTGACCCAGTTCTCGGCCCAGAACAGCAGACTAGAGTCAGAGAATATGCAGAAACCAAAAACAACAATTCATTCTACACAGTTTTAGTTTTAGATCTAGTTTTTTACTCTTCCTCTAGGTTTTTTCTCTCTACACATTGATAGTTTTTAGGATTTTATTTTTCTATCACTTTTTGCATTGGGATATTGAGAAGAGTTATTACCTCATCAAGACTTCGTTATTCTAGTTCGTTTTCTTTACTTGGCTTTACTCTTCCATGTCCTTTGCTTTGTTAATTTTACCATTGGAATATTATTAGGATTTATTTAATACGAGGATTACTTTTATTTTTATTTGATTATTTTGATTTTATTTACAATGCCTTTCTTTAATTCCTTTTCATATGTTATGAATTTTACATTCACACTAAGCGATTAGTTCCCTAAATTGATAGGGAGTTGATTGAAAGGAACCAATTGAGTTGGAAGGCTTGAAAGAAAGATTGTAATTGGGTTATTGTTGGCTTGCCCTCTAGTCACTAACACCAATCCCTTTTAATTAAGTGGGTTGCAACTTGTGAATGGGCATAACATCCCAACTTGTTTAACTTTTCCTTACCTAGTAAGAGATAACTAAACAGGATAACCTTTAATTATCAATTAATCTAGATAGTAATCCAACAATAGCGGGACTTCCAACTAATCAACTCCCAATCAAGGCTTTTATTTACATTATTCAAATTCTCCAATTTTATTTCCTGTTTACTCAACTCAAACCTTTTTGAAAACATCTGATTAATAAAATAGCACACTTTTCTGCAACTCGTTGGGAGACGACCTGGGATTCATACTCCCAGTAATTAAAATTTAAATTTTTGTGACACCTTTCTAAATTGATAAGTGGAATTTTGGTGAGTTAAGAACTATATTTGCAACGCATATATTTTAATAATTTTTAATTCACCAATTTCCGCCGCATCAGTGTGATTTAATGAATTTTATTTAATCTGCCACCAGCTTCGTGGTGCTCGTGTTCCTCAATTTGTTCTGCTGCACCGCACTCCTCTTCGCATAAAGATTGAGGTTTAGGGTTTGGCTTGTGCACCTATTTTTTACGGTGCCCTTTTTCAACTCAATTGAAGTTGTAAACTTATTTATTTTAATTTTCTCTTTTTTCATCATTCAAAGTTTCATCATATACTTTTGTTATTTAGATTAATCATAATATGAATTTTCTATTATTTAGATTTCAAAGCATTGAATTTTTTGGGTTTTTTATTGTGAGATCTTTATATCTTAATTTAGAAATGCTAAAGATGAGTAGACAGAATTTGTATATTATAATATGTTGTCCAATATTAGTTATATTTTGTTAATTTGTATTAGATTTTTGAACTGAAGCAATCCATGAAAATACATGATAAGCTATTTTCTTGTCTCCTTTTTTTTTTACTTTTTTCTTTTTTTTTAATAGCCTGAATATGAATATTTGCTAAAACTTTAGTTATATTTTAGCTCCCTTATTGATGAATTCATGTGCCAATTAATAATGTTTGTGTAAGATTTTTATTACTGTTGAGCATTTTGATTCATCTTTATTCTTGTCAACACATGTCTTGAAATATGCTTCAACTAGATGTTGGATCAATGGTGTTTATGGAGTTACTTTCAAGTTGGAAGTCTTCATTTTTTTCACTTTCGACATTTCTTTGTTTTTGGTATATTAATTTCTTGTTCTGCGCTATTCACATTGTCCTAAAGCCTTTAAACTCCACCCTATTCTTGATGTGCAGTATGTGATTATTGCACTAAAAGAGTCAGTGCCTATAGTCTTTGGTGGGAATGAGCAGCCTGCAGCTTATGGTAAATTGGTGTCCACTGGTGGTCTTAACCCCGACATGAACAAAAAAATTAGTGCTGGAATCACTTCAATTCTTGAAAATAAGCTGTCTGTGCCGAAGTCACGATCCTTTATTTCTTTTTAGCATTTTAATTGCCTTGATTATTTTTTAGTTGATTTAGTTATTTATTCTTGTTTTGGTTTCTCTACTGCTTTTTACACCTTGGTTGGTTCATAATTTCAAACCTTCACTGATAAATTAATTAAAGAAATACAAGTAATTAAAGAAGTACAAGTTATTAAAGAACACTTTTTAAATTGGACAGTTTGCTTACACAACTATTGATATATAAACATGTTTAATTTGTAGGATACATCAGATAAACTACTATTAAGCTTTATGCATGTTTCTTACTATGAGTTGTCATTGGTTATTCTGTGATTTACAAAAATTTGTATTGCTTTTAATACCTTGGCTTTCTTAAAATGCAGGCACATTTTTGTCATTGAAAAAGAAGAGAGGTGAACTCAAACTATTATGGACAAAAGAAAAACCAAAAATGCCTTGCTCTCATAACCAAGAGTCTCAACATTGAACGAAGTGATAATAGAGATAGTAGTATAGTGTACATTGGTGTTAGTTTAATAGGAGACTAATAGAAACTCTAGAAAGCTATGTAAATATTTGGCACTGTCATAACTAGGAGTGAAAAACGGACCTAAACCCATCGACTCGACCCGCGTAATCCGCCAAAAAAGATAGGCTGGATTGAAAAATTGGGACCACTAAAGAACAAAAGCCCGCCTAACCCGCACCTCTTAAATCGCGGGCCTTGGCGGGGTGGGGCGGCCTTTCCCACCGAACTCTTTTTTTTTTGCAAAGGGGGTATTTTTGTAATTTTTTAGCCAAAATTAAACTTCTCCAAACCCAACTTACAAGAGTATGAAGATAAAAATTGAGTGTTTTAGATTATATTTATGTTGTTTTGGAGACAATATTTATAATTATGTTTTGGATTATATCTATTTTGCTTTGGAGACAATATTTATAATTATGTTTTGGATGAAAACTTGATTTATAATTATGTTTATTAGATATTTATAATTACAAAGACTTTAATGTTTGTGAATATAAAAATATAATTTTTATGCTTTTAGAAATTATAAATTTATTAATGTGGTTGTGAAATTATATATATTATTTAGTAGTTAATAGTAAAAAAAATAAGAAGAGGAGCTTTGGTGGGCTTAGCCTGCCAGCCCGCCAGCCCGCAGTTAGGCGGGATGGGGTGGGATTCTAGGACCGCCTCACTAGGCAGGGCGAGGTGGGCCAGCCCGCCAAAAGGAGGGCTTCTGGTAGAGCGGGGCGGACTTTCCCGCTTGCCACCCCTAGTCATAACCAAATTTCAACCAAATAAATATTTGTCACTTGTGAATCCCAAACACAATGAAATCAATTTGGATATTGTCATATTGCCCTCCCTATCATATATTAGAATGTGAGCATGCCATGCCATAACAACCAGCAATACATGATTTAAAAAATTCAATTTGTTGAAAGAAAGTGGTCATCAATAATTCTGATGCTATGTCTTCTCTATATACCAGAATAAAGTAATAATAATATGCCTTTTTTCATTGTGTCTTTGACTATTGTTTTTACCTGTAATTTATGGTGACATAAGTTAATTATTATCTAGCAAAATAACACAAATTAGTTAAAATTTATAATCAAATAATCAAAACTAACCAATGACCATTGAATTTTCAAATACAATCACAATACTAATTTTTGAATTTACAAACACTAAAAAAAAATCAAACAACAAATAAAAAATAGAACAAAGATTCAACAAAACAAATACCAAAATTGAAGAGAAACATAAACTCAGAAATTAAAATCGTCAATAGAAATCAAACAACAATAACAAATAAAAAATAGAATATCATGAACAGATACACAAACCCAGAAATTAAAATCAGAATCATAAAAATAAATACCAAAATTAAACAGAAATATAAACTCAGAAATTGAAATCGCCAATAGAAATCAAACAATAATAATAAATAAAAAATAGAACATCATGAACAGAAGCATAAACCCAAAAATTAAAATTAAAATCATAAAAATAAATACCAAATTTGAAAAGAACCATAAATCCAGAAATTGAAATCATGAACAGAAATCAAACAGCAATAGCAATTAAAAAATAGAACATCATGAACAGAAACATAAACCCAGAATTGAAATCAAAATCATAAAAATAAATACTAAAATTTTTTAACCATCATAAAAAGAACTAAAAAATCTTAAACAACCAAATAAACGGAACAAAATCACTAATTGAATGAAATAAATTCATACAAAAAACCTTAACAAAAAATAAGTTGAATAAAGAAAAACGATTGAATGACTTCAACGAAATAGATTCACACACCAGAACATAAAAGGATAAAAAAATGAGCTAAATGAAAGAAATTCATACCTGTGGCTGAGACTCCATCGAAACTCTGAAAGTGTAACGATGAAAGGGGAGACGGAGCACCCCCGCACTGACAATGATGCTAGCTCTCTGAGCCCACGCCATCACTGTCTGTTGAGGACAACGGTGCTGAGTAGTGAGAACGACGACACTGAACAGTGATGGAATGACATGGTGTACGATGATGGCAGAGAGAACGACGACACTCTGATGCTGAGGACAAACAGCAATAAGAGAGATACTGAGAATGAATCTAAGAACGGCGTCGAGAGAGGCTGAGAACGGCAACGATGAAAAAGAGAGGAGTAGACGTTAAGTTCTGTGAAAAGGGAAGAAAAAGAGAGTAGAGTATGTAAGTCACTGAGTGAAGGTAGAAAATCTAGGATTACCCAAATAAATTTTAAAAATATTTGTGATAAAAGTAAAAAAATTAAACAAGAGAACAATATTCTGACAAAGGGTTGAGACGTCCAGTAGAATCCATCATTGATTTGAGATATTGATAAGGTGAATACTTAGTCTATTCAATGCTATGCATAATGAGAAAATAAATGTTACCCTTTACTTACTTTTGATATAATCAGCATGCTCCGTGTTCTATATTTTCTAATATATATTAGAGTAATATAATTTGAAAATATTTTAGTTAAAATTAAAGAGGCGGTGGTTTATCCTGTGGCAGATGTCAGCGGTTCGAGTCCGCTTATCTCCAACTCGTGAACTTAATTATTATTAAATCCCATATAAATTGCGTTTATAAATTATTTATTGTGCTCATCACAAAAACTCAAAACACTTAAATTTACTAAAGACAAACCCTATTAATGTGCCAGGCATATAATATGGTATGTCTAAAATAAGTACAACAATTATGTGCTTATTGAATATGCCACATTATATAGACTATTAGATATTATTAGATGAAAATTAAAGGCTAATATGAAAGAAGAGTATTGATGGACTCTAATAAATACATAATATCTTAATACATAATAAATACTTTAAATGACAATACTTTAATACATAATACTTTAAATGGCAATAGAATCTTTTATTTTTAAATAATTATATTTATTTATATTAGTAAAACTTAAACTAATCATACTTACGCAATTAAAAATATTAAAAAAAGATAAACCAAATAAAAGTACTTAAAAAAAATCTATCTAAATGCAACCTAAATCAAGATAAAATAAAAAATAAATGATTTTTTTTCAAATAAAATAGTTTATCAATTTTTTTTGGTTCACCCAATCAAAAAAATTTGTTGTTTTTATATAAAAAAAAGACATAATTTAAGTCCAAATCTAAAATCCAAGTTAAAATTGAAGTGTTGAACATATCCAAGGAATTCTCTAACTCATTAGCACCATCCATTTATGTTCATGGATCTGATTTGTATATCCGCATTGTTTTATCTAAATCTGATTTAAAAATTACGAATATAGATCCGATTTACAAGGCTATCAGATTCGATCCGATCCGATTCGATCCGATCTGATTCGCACACTAATAGGATCAGATTATGGATTTGTGTAGGTATTCGCATATCTGATCCGCATATCCGCATATCCACAAAAATAAAAAAATAAATAAATATTCTTTTTATATTTTATTTCAACTAATAATTATCATATATGTTTTATTATTTTAATTTATTATTTAAAAAAGTATATTTAATATTATTTTAAGAGTGAATATATTTAAAAGAATAGAAAAAATAAATTTTATTGATACTTTTTAATAAAAATAAGCTTTTGAAAATATTTTTGTATCTTGCGGATATATCTGATATCTGATCTGATCCGATTTGCAAATGTGTAGATCGAATAAGATCAAATCCAAACTTAAAAAATGTGGATATTAAATCTGATCCGATCCGATCCGATCCGTGTTCAGCGCATCCAAAAAAGAGCAAAGAGAGGAAGACGATGGAAGCATGTGTAGCAGCAACTTATGGTGCGGCCTCAACGTGCATCCCAGCCACTTAAGTTCAGCTAACTTATTAGTATTTAATTACGTAAGTTTGATTAGTTTGGGTCTTATTAATATAAGTAAATATATATTGTGATAGGAATGTATTTA
>NC_029777.3:19137853-19140143 GCF_000817695.3 Arachis duranensis
TATTATATATTCTATATTTATTAGAATCTATTATTGCTCTTTTTTATATTAGTTTTTAATTTTTTTTTAATAAAATTTAATAGTCTATATAATGTGACATATCTAATAAACACATAATTATTATACTATTTTAAATATACCCCATATATATACCATTTTAAATATGACGGCATGAATAATATATTGTGGATCACTAATGTTCTTGTTATATATCGGCGTTGAATCTAAGACTATTTTAAGGGGAATAATTTTTTTTCCTTTTTAAATATGCAGGGGAAAGCATTGTTGTAAAAGATTAATAGTGGACTAAAACATGAAAAAAAAATAAAAAGCTAAAAAGAAGGGTAAAATACCTAAATAAATTAAAGAGCCATTAATATTATTCGATAGTTTTAAAATAGAAAATATTATGTAAATATTTTATGCATATATCTATATAAATTAAATTGATTTAATTTGAACTTTTTAGTATTAAATCGAATCAGTTTAAATCGAATTAGTAGAGTTATTGATAAATCGAAGTTATTTGATTCGAATTACTAAGGATTGATATTCGAAATATAGCACATGAGTACTAAATCAAATCAATTAGATTCGATTTACTACTGAAACAACCTATATATAGTAAATCGAATCAGCTTAATTCAATTTAATATTGATACAGATTATCCATATTTACTATTTTTAAGTTAATGATATTAACTTTAAAACATAAATGTCAATAAGAAAATACCCCATTTAGATTCAAATAAAATATCAAAAAAATCAAAACGAATAAGAATAGAAATTCAATTTTTGTGTTTTAACTCAAATTCTAGAAAATGTATATTTTTATAAACTTATTAATTTAAAACGGAACAATAAACGATTTCTAGAAATTCACTAAAAATCATTCTATGACTCATTAGCATATAAAGAATCATTATTAAAATTTTCGATGTTGAAAAAGTTAATATAAAGTATAGCCTCTAAGATGGCATAGGGATTAAAACTTAAACTTTTTTCAGAGTCAGAAGTAATAGATAGTTATATAATATAGAAAGACTAACTATATTTATACAATGTGTAATTTAAAACTTTAAATATATTATTTTTCAAAGTTTAAATATATTTATACAATATCTCATTTAAAACTTTAAATTAAAAGTTTGAGAAATAATATATTTAAAGTTTTAAATTACATATAAATAACTTTGATTTACTAATAACTCTACTAATTTGACTCAAACTGATTCGATTTAGTACGAGAATATGTAATTTGAATTAAATCAATTTGATTTATATAGATATATGCATGAAAATATTTACATAATGTTTTTTATTTTGGGACTATTGAGTAATATTAGTGGCTCTTTAGTTTATTTAAGTGTTTTATCCCAAAAAAATAAGCTCAAAAGAATACCTAATGAATTGAATTTGTCACTTTAAATAAAATTTAATTAAATTAATAGAAATAAATTAGTTTTATTTAGAGTGTAGAAACAGAAATGATACAAATTGAATGTCTTTTTACTGAAGTCACATATAATGAAGAAAACAAATAAATTTTTTTTAAAAAGTCTTTGTTATATATAAATTTTTTTTATTTTTAATTTTTTACAATTACCTTCCAAAAATATATTTTGACAATTACTTTCTTTTGATTACTAGTTTTGGGAGAAGAGAAGAGTAAATTAAATATATTATTAAAATTTTTTTAAAAAAGAAATTTCATTATATATTAAAAAATTAAAAATTTTTTTTAGTAACTGTTCCGAGGGTTACCTGAAACTGTAGGTCGATCTCGGATGAGATCTTCTGTGTTGGTCGGAGCCGACGTGTCCGGCATGTGTACGGCGGCCGGAGCTGGTGTGTCCGACTTGTTGGACTTGGTGGTGGTGCTGATCCTTCGTCGCCGGAGGGTGGGGGGTACCTGCAAGGGACTCCGATGCTTAAGTTAGCAAGGGTATTGAGCAGGTATTGAGTAGAATCAGAGTATGAGTTATACCTGGGTGCTCCAGTGTATTTATAATGGTGAGATGTGGCCTCCTGCGGATAAGATAAGTTAGTTATCTTATCTTATCTTTAAGTGAGGTCATCTTATCTTCAAGGGAACCACCTTTATCTTTTTGGGTTTTAGCTGCCTTTAGATTGGGCTGTGTTCCTTCGTTTTGGGTCTGCTTTGGGCTCCTTTGGCGAGTTGGCCGAGCTCTTTTGAGAAGAGGTCGGGCATTTGGCCGAGCTCTTTGAGAAGAGGTCGGATAGTCTGACATGAAGAGGTCGGTCGGCTTGTCACTAAACATCCCGGGTC
>NC_029777.3:19142558-19143482 GCF_000817695.3 Arachis duranensis
TTTTGGTGTTTCACCTTGCCGACCTGCCGTAGTCGGGCGTCTTGGTAGGAAACTTTTTAGGGAATCTGCAATCTTTTAAACAATAATATAAAGATAAGAGTGTGTACATGTTAGTACTTACCTTTCTAGGTCGGGCAATCTTTTTGGATCTTGGCCTGGCGCCGTTTTTAGATTGCAGGCATGCCATGACCTTGGTAGCTCTTGCCCTTCGAGTTCGGATAGTCTGTAGCAACCTTTCCCCAGTTCTTCTAAACAACTTGGTATGGTCCTTTCCAGTTGGCTGCTAGCTTTCCTTCTCCAGGTCGAGTTGGTTCCGATATCATTTCGGATTAGGATGAGGTTGTTGTTGGCAAAGCTTCGCTATACTACCTTCTGATTGTATCTTGAGGCCCTTCGACTCTTTAACGCCTCTTCCTTGATCGGAGCTCTCTCTCGGACTCTTGGAAGTAGGTCGAGTTCTTTCCTTTGGATTTGGGAGTTGACCTCTTCATTGTAGAAGATCATTCTGGGGATCCTTCTTTGATCTCTACTGGGATCATTGCCTCCATTCCATAAATCAATCGTAAGGGTGATTCCCCCATGGTGAAGTGTGGAGTTGTCCGATATGCCCATAGGACTTGTGGGAGCTCTTCAGCCCAAGCTCCCTTTGCGTCCTGTAGTCTCTGTTTTAACCTAGCTAGTATGACTTTGTTGGCAGCTTCTGCTTGTCCATTGGCTTGTGGGTGTTCTACGGATGTGAATTGGTGCTTTTAATAATGTTTCTGTACAAGAATTTTCTGACTTCTTTGAGCAATGGCATTAGCTAGGGGCTCTGCCTCAATCCATTTTATGAACACCCCTACAATAAGGAACTTGACTTGTCCCAATCCTTGGGAAAATAGTCCGAGGAGGTCGAGTCCCCTCTTTGCGAACGGCCAAGGTGAT
>NC_029777.3:19144808-19145053 GCF_000817695.3 Arachis duranensis
CGTCCGACCTCTTTGGTGTGAGGTCGACCTCTAACTCGTCCGACCTCTTTGGTGTGAGGTGGACCTTCAACTTGTGCGACCGCTTTGGTGTGAGGTGGACCTCTAACTCGTCCGACCTCTTTGGTGTGAGGTGGACCTCCAACTCGTTCGACCACTTTGGTGTGAGGTGGACCTTCAACATGTCCGACCTCTTTGGTGTGAGGTGGACCTCTAACTCGTCCGACCTCTTTGGTGTGAGGTGGACT
>NC_029777.3:19145964-19149329 GCF_000817695.3 Arachis duranensis
TGGGTTTTAGCTGCCTTTAGATTGGGCTGTGTTCCTTCGTTTTGGGTCTGCTTTGGGCTCCTTTGGCGAGTTGGCCGAGCTCTTTTGAGAAGAGGTCGGGCATTTGGCCGAGCTCTTTGAGAAGAGGTCGGGCATTTGGCCGAGCTCTTTGAGAAGAGGTCGGGCATTTGGCCGAGCTCTTTGAGAAGAGGTCGGGCATTTGGCCGAGCTCTTTGAGAAGAGGTCGGATAGTCTGACATGAAGAGGTCGGTCGGCTTGTCACTAAACATCCCGGGTCGGACAGTTTGACCCAGGGTATGAACAGTAACCAAAAAAAGTAATTATCAAAAAATATTTTTAGAAGGTAATTGTAAAAAAAATTTAAAAAAATTTAAAAAATAAATAAATAATTTTTTTCATTATATATAAAAAAATTTTAACTTTTTTTTTTACAATTACCTTTCAAAAATACATTTTGACAATTACTTTCTTTTGGTTACTAGTTTTGGGAGAAGAAAATAGTAGATTAGATATATTATTGTCAATATAAAAAGAAGAGTTCTTCTTTCAAAATGACTTAACTACTAAATCAGAAATATAAGACTAAATCAAAAATATAAGACTATAAGAGTACTGAATTGTTCATTTAAATAAATAAATAAAATAAATAAAACATTTACGGATATAGATATTGTTTTTGTGTAGATAGCGGGCTCCAAGATATAGCTCGTCCCTCTCAACTCTTGAACTCGCTTATCCTTGAGCTGATTGAAGTATACGTCGGCTTCTCAAAAACAACGGTGGTGGATACTTAAAAAGGCACTTTAACGCTTAAGTTAAAATGAGTATAACATGCGAAATATGATATTTACAGTGAATAGCGTACCTTTTACGTTCTTCAAATTTTGTATTTATAGGGTGGATATTTGCTTTCCGCCCTTCGTCGTGGTTATTTGACTTGATCGTGATTTAGTGTACTCCAAAGGTTGAGTATAACCATTTCTCCGGATGGGTAAAGATTATGTTTTATCCACTTTTATTTAGCAAGTTGCCAAATTATAGAGGTTGTTTGAATGAGTTATAATGGACGGATCAGATATATTTATAGAAAATTATTTTTTTATTTTATTACTTATTTCATTGATACAAAAAACAAGATAATTATATATTATTTTGTTTTTTGTGACAATTGATGTAGGATAAATGTCGGTCTAAAATTTCTCAAAGGAATTTCGTTGCAAGCATAATTCAAACCAACAATTAATCCTCAATCAAAGTTTAAAAGGTTGTCACAATACAAATCAAATAACTAGAAGTATTAATCTCATATCGTTCTCCTTATTAATTGTAATTGAGTGTTCAATTATTGGCTATGAAAGAAATCATGGGTAAGGTAGCAATAACAAGAAATGTAAATAGAAAGAAAGTAAATGACAATTTACTAATAAAGGAAAGAAAATTCAAATGGTAAAAAGGTCTTGGTAAGGGTTGATGATTAAGGATCACTATCCTTGTTACCAACCACAAAGATAATTACAAGAATCAATCCCACTTTATCATCCTCAAAATTGGAGGAAAGTTAAGTGCGCTTAATTGATCCTAATCCATAAGTCCTAGCCGCGCACTAATTAAATTAGTGAAAACTAGTTTCAATGGAAACAAATTATCAATCACTTGGACATTAGTAACTCAAGGTCACCCAAGTTACCAATCCAAACCAAGAATAGAAAAATCTAATCCATAACTAAAAGAAACATTTCATCAAACACCTAGAGTGCAATAAAAGCAAACCTCATAAAATGCAAGAATTAATAAAAAATCATAACTAACCGAAGCAAGAGATCAATAATAGCAACTAAAGCAAACATCAAAATACATGAAAACATAAAATTGTGTAAAAAGGGAATTGAGATTAACAAAAGAGTTCATGAACTAAAATTGGTAAAATAGAGGAATTAACAATAGAGGTAGATAAACTAGGATACTAGAGCAATAAAAAGTAAAGAAAACTAAATTAAAAAAAGATTGAAACCTAAATCTAAAAAGAAATTAAACTAAAAAACTCTAAAACTTAGAGAGAGGAGCCTCTCTTTCTAGAATTCTCTAACTAAAAACTAGACTAATGGCATGTATATCCCATCCTCCTTCACTCCTAGCCTCTAATATGTAGAATGGGCTTGAAACTAGGCTAGCAGGAGGTCTGAAATCGCCCCCAGCGTGTTTTCTTTAGTGAGGCACATGATTCTTGCCACGCGCACGCGTCGGTCGACTTCTGCACCTGGTCACGCATACACGTCAGTCACGCGCACGCATCGGTACCATATTCTCAATTCCTCTATTTCTTGTGTTCCTTCCACTTCTGTGTGATTCCTTCCCATCCTCTTAGCCATTCATACCCTATAAACCCTAAAATCACTTAACACACACATCACGGCATCGAATGACAATAAGAGAGGATTAAGAATTAGCATTTTTAAGGCCTAAGAAGCATGTTTTGAACTATGAAGCATAATTAGGAAGAAATCTTGAAAACATGCAATTTATGTGAATAAGTGTGACTAAAATTAACAAAATTCACTCAATTCAATCCAAAATAAACCATAAAATTGTGGTTTATCAACCTCCCCACACTTACACATTAGTATGTCCTCATGCTAAACTCAAGAAAACCACAAAGGGGTGAAGGGGAATGGTAAGACTTATGAAATGCGACCTATCTACATGAATGTAACTATATGCAAAATGCTTCTACCTACTTGGTTAAAAATGAATCAATCTCCAAGAGCATATATGAACAAGTAGGGCTAAGATAGCATGATAATTCATGAATTCCACCAATTCGAATATCAAAATGGAGTATAACTAAACTTGCAAGAAGGAAGCTCGTGAAAGCAATGAACAAGGGATTGAGTATCGAACCCTCACCGGAAATGTTTGCACTTTAGTCTCTCTAGTGTTTGAGGGTCGATTCTCTCAATTCTATACTAATTTTGCTTTTTAAGGCTTGCTCTTCTTTTACCATTCAACATATATTCAATATGGATACACATATCAAGAGGTCTTTTTAAAGGTTGTAATGGGGTTAGGGCCAAGGTAGGATTGTATTTGGTCAAGTGGACTAAAATTTGAATCTTTGATTATCCCAAACTTCCCACCTAACCTAAAAAAATCAATGTAATCAAAATGCAAGGCCTAACTATCCACTAACTATCTTTTCTACATATTCATGCATCCCAATTTTAAACACAATTCATATGCATTGTTATCACCATTCACCTTGGGGCATTTTATCTCCTTTTTATTGCTTTGTTTTCTCTTTTTCTTTTTCTTATATTTTTTCTTCTTTTTTATTTTTCTTTTTTTTTTGTATGGATATATATATATAT